>NC_057795.1:578235779-578436043 GCF_018294505.1 Triticum aestivum
TTTCTCCGGTGGATTCTTACCATTTTCATCACTCAAGGTGGCTCTCTTATTTCCCCTCATTTTGATTGGTTGATATCTTTGTTTACTTTGCATTTGCTCATTTGATTGCAAACCCTAGCTCATCATTTTGGTGTGGTCAAATCAATTACTATGATCCATTTAGGTTTATGTTTGTGATTTCCTTATGTATGATGTGCTTAGAATTGCTTGTAGAAAAGTTTGTGTGCCTAGATCTAGTGCTAATCTTAATGTACATAATGGGGATTAGGTTATGCTTAAGAAAGCAATTAAAGCTAAGTTACTTTAATAGCAACTTTTCGAATTGTAGGATGGCACCGTTCGTTTTCTTTGAAACTTCTGCTGAGGCGGCGGGAACCGTGAACGCGAATTGATTGAGGAAAAGATGAACTTGTGGATCGAAGCCATTGATGCGTTGAATGCGGAGTGTAGGGCCTTTTCATATATTATTTCAATAAATGACCGTTCCGAAAATTTTATAACAAAAAAGGAGAGGCAGATGAACAAGCTCAAGACGGCGGAAAAAATTGTAGGCGTGATCTTGCAATGCAAATTACATTGTGTGTGACAAGGGGAGAATATGCTGAGATAGACATGGGAAATCATGGTCAGGTCATTGATTGGTTAGTTCGCCAACCATTCTCGTCGGACGAGAACCGGGCTTCTCGTTGGGCATGGGTCAAAGAAAGAAATGATGTTATTTGTTGCAACCCGGGACCGTACGCCACATAGAATTGCATGAGGCTATGTAATCTTTGTCATTTGGACTGTAATGACATGTACCCTTTGCTTGGTCGTCATTTGAACTACTATGACTTGTACCCTTAACATTTGAACTCATTAAGAACTTGGTGTTGTATGTCATATCAAGTAACCAAGTGTTGTACTCTACTTAATTTATTTTATTTTTGTTCTATGTCATCTTAAACCCGTATATTCATGTAGGATGGACATTCGATCCATGACTATGAACATAGCGTGTGAGAAGCTCATGGCGGAGCGACACCGTTGCTTGAAGAAGGGAATGTGAAGCATGGTTGAAGAGTTGTGATGAGGCAAATGCGGCCATGAAGGATTTCAGCAAGTATCACTTTATCGAGGAACCTTCTGATGCTAAGGAGAAAAAAGCTTTCCGAAAGCTTGTGAACGAGAAAGAGAGGATGCTTGAGGAGCTGCAAGACCGGGAATATGCTTGCAGACACGCTTTGGCAATTGAGATTGCGTTCACTGCAAGCAAAGAAGAATTCCTTGAGATGGACTTGAGGAAACCCGGCCAGGTCATAGGATGGGCAATCAAACAAGGCGTGTCAGAGAATCCCGCCCGCCGTGCTGCATGGGCTTGGTTCCGTGAAACGAATGGTGTGTTGGGTCATTGGGCAGGATCCACAGACTTTCAACTGAAGCGTAATCAAGCGCGTGACGATCAAATTGAACGTCTGATAAGTATGAGAAATATGTTACCTGTTTAGAAAATGTGCCGTTGAGCATGAGTTATTAGTTTCAACCAATGTCATCCGAACCGGGTCATGTTTTATAGTTTGAACATGTGTTATTCGTGGATGTAATGAACTATGTTGAGTTGAGTTATGTATGTGTTTGCGAGATGATCATTCTAATATTGATAGAATTGGGTATATTATGCTAACAATAGACACATATGGGGCAAAACAGGGGAGAGGAGGGACCAGACCCTACCGCCACAGGCCATGGCGGTAGGGTGCTGGTCCCTACCGCCAGGTGCCATGGCGGTAGGGGGGGCAAAGTTTCTGTGACGAGAAACGCCAGGGCCCTGGCGGTAGGGTGGCGCCAGCGGTTTTGGTTTCTTCGTCACAGAAACTTTGGCCCCCCTACCGCCAAGCAACCTGGCGGTAGGGTCCAGCAACCTACCTCCATGGCCTGTGGCGGTAGGGTTCTAACTCCGAAAACAGAGCACTTTGTTCTGTTATATCCCACTTTTCTTCACAGCACAACCGTTTTTCAATAAGAATCATGACAAATCCCAGAATACACTAACAAACTAAATTCATTCACAACACATTGCAAACATCTTCACACCAAATTCAATACAAACGGCAAATTCATTCACGACAAGTTGACGACACATGGCTTCTTGCCTTAGTACTACATAGTTCATGATAAATTTGGCATGGCTTCATCCGGTTACATGACGAGTCCACCGAAGCGAAGGCTTTACTGAGTCATACGGGGCCATTTCCCCTTCTTGTCACGTGACTCATCCTCTTCTTGTGCCTTGAGAGCTTTTGCAAGCTTTCTTGCCCTCTCCTCCTCACGAGCAAGCTTTGCTTGGCATGCCCTCTCCTCCTCGCGTTGCTTCCGCTCCATCCTCTCTGTCTGACGACGCTCTTCCTCCAAGCCTCTTTGAAACCTTTCTTCGAACAGCCGTTGGCGCCTAAGACAATCTTCTAATTGGTCCTTTTGGATATCTTTTGGCACTTCATGATCTATCCAGTGAAGTACTTGCATAGAGGAGGCGGTGACTGCATATAAAACGGATGTTAGTGATGACACACATTTGAGAGTAACATGTTACTTCTCTAGCATACCGGTGGAAGGTCATAGGCGTTAGTTGGAAGCGCACGATCGTAAGCATAATTGGGGCAAACAAAATATCTCCTTCCTTCCGTCCATGACTTCTTTCGGTCGGTGGACTCCTTCACCTTGCAAACATCTCCACACCAACATGGCGGAATCTTCACATCTTTCTCCTTCACCTTGTCCAAAGATGCGTCCTTCCACTTGTGTGGCATGTCTTCTTGGTTAGCACACGGTGGCCTCGTCATGGAACCGGATGAAGCCATGCCCTACAACAAATAAAGATGTTAAGTCAAAATATGAACACATTGACATGTAAAGAGGCAAATATATCAACACATGAACATATTAAAAGTAGTACCATTCACATTATTTCAACCATCCGGATTGAGCAACACGTCGATAGGCCTTCCCCTATCAACCCGACGTGTCCTAGAACCACCGGATCCACGGCCACGGCCCCTCCAAGGCTAGTCCTTCCTCCACGGCCACGACCCCTCCAAGGCTAGTCCTTCCTCCACGGCTGCGGCCCCCTCCAATGTTAGCCCTTCCTCCACGGCCACGGCCCCCTCCAAGGCTACTGCTCCGTCCACGTGTTTGACTAGTGCCCGTGTTGGTTCTTTGTTTCGTGCATGTCCTAACATTGTGTCCTGTGTCATTGCATTCTCCACAATTGTTGTTTTCCGGTGGCTCCAGGAAATGACCACTACCAAATTGCTTCGTTCCGGTGTATCCAGCTAGATCATCCATGTCACTCAGAAATCTCTTCTTTCTTCTTCTTCCCCTCATAGGCACCATGAGTGCGGGATCTGGCACAATGTCTGGCCCAACATACTCAGGCCACTGTGAGGCATCAAGGAAAGGATTGAACCGAGGCGCCCACGTCAACCTTGTTCTTTCCAATGTAAACTCGTGCAACCGCACCGTTGTGCCATCAGATACGTTCATGTTTCTCACCCGTGCTGCGGTCATCAAATGCGAGCAAGGCCAATGATACTTGTGTGGCCTCTCACACTGGCACCAACGGTTTTTAAGGCGCACCTCGTAAGAAACTCCACCGTAAGACCTACCGTCCCTTGTTGTCCCACCCGGCTCATCGATTTGATAGATCATTTCTTTTTCATTATATTTGATCACTTGTTGTTTGGCAGACTTGCGCGCTTGATGCAACAACCAATCATGAACCTTTAATGGATAGTCCATCTTTTCCCCAATCCACTTGGCCGTGCTTGCAGAATGCTTTAGGAAGTACTCATTGAGCTTGATGAAAGTGTACTTGAGTATTGCGGTCACCGGCAAGGAACGGACACCCTTCAACACATTGTTGAAGCATTCCACCATGTTGCTTGTCATGTCCCCATATCGCATACCTCCTTCATCGTAAGCGCGTGACCACTTTTCCTTCTCCGGAAAGTGCCTAACCAAGAATTCTTTCCCCCTTTGTTCTTCTCCAAAGCCTTGAGGAGTTTATCATATCGGTCTTGAATGTGGCGGTGTTGAATGCAACGCAAACAAGGGTAAGGTCTTTGCAAAACTCCTTGCTCTTGCATGCCCGGTAAAAGTTTGCAACAAAGTGTCTCATGCACCAACGGTGTTGGAGCTTTGGAAGACCGGGAATATCAACGTCTATTGCTTTGAGAATCCCATGATGGCGATCCGATATAATCATACCTCTCGCTTGCCTATCACCTTGGTTCTCACATGCCCCATGAACCACTCCCAATTATCATCGTGCTCCGAAGGCACCAAGGCAAATGCCACCGGCAACACGTTATCATTTGAAGAGTGGGCCATCGCCACCATCAATGTGCCCTTGTATTTGCCGGTCAAGAATGTACCATCTATAGACAACACCGGGCGACAATACGTGAATGCCTCAATGCATTGTCCAAAGCTCCAGAAGGCACGACGAAACACTCCATCAATTGACTCCACCCGATGGCGCATTCCCGGGTTTCGATGAGCAATTGCTGCCAACATCTTGGGGAGAATGTTATATGCGGCCTCATAATCACCATGCAACATCCTAATAGCGTTTGCCTTCGCCATCCATGCCTTCCCGTACTTGACCGGGTGTCCGAATTGTTCCTCAATCGAAGACATGAGAAACTTGACCTTCATGGTTGGATCATGTGCTATTTGATGCAACAATTTATATCCTAGATACTCCGACGTGAGTTGACGGTGTCCTTTGCTTTGGTCGGCCTTGTCCGGGGGTACGCACGTGTGAGTGCCAACATGACTCTTCAAGACCCATTGCCCGGTTTCTTTGATTTTTCTACCGCGGACCATCCATTTGCAACCTTCTTTGTCACATTTGACCGTGTACCGAAGTTTTTGATTTGAGTGACCAACAACAAACGGCCTATGGTTCCTAATGGCATAGTCACACAACCATATCTTGAACTCTACCAAAGAACCAAACTTGATGCCTTTCTTCAAATGAGCATTCTCATCCTCATTTTCTGGTCGAGGATCACTGAATTTGGGGCACGGCGTTGGCTCGGACAACCATAATCTCATCCCACCATCAACGACTGCATTGTCCGCAAGACTCACATCTCTAAACAAAGGCGGCCCTCTCTCCTTGCCGGTCACCTTCTTGTAGATTTCGTTTTCTTGCGCAGTCAACCCATCCTCATCCAACTCTTCCTCCGGACCCTCGTCATCCGAGTTATACCCACACATACGGTTATAAGGGAGGGTACGGTCCATGTCTTGTTGCCGCACAATGACATCCAAGTTACCAATTGGATTGTAATGGATCTCTTCATTCTCCGAGTAAACATCCTCCTCTAGAGCAACAATAGCATCATCATCAACATGAGGAATAGCATCTTCTTCAACATGAGGAATAGCATCATGACGGAGTAGTATGGCGCTAGCGTTGATATGATCTTCATTGGGTTGGCTACTTGGTGGTTGGCTAGAAGAATTGGGGACATACACCTCGGCACTGTCATCATGCATGGGGGAGGATGCATTGCGGTTGAGATCAATTTGCAAAGGAGGAGGAGGATCAACCTTTGTGGCAAAGATCTCAAGAGACTTGTCTTGTGATGCGTCTACTTTTTCCTTGTACACATTCCAATGCAATTGGGAGGTGATGGGCATACTCTTTAATCGGGACTTTACTCCCAATCCAACGTCATACCTCCCAATAAGCTTAACCTCGGCATTTGGGTCATTCCAATGTAAGACGCTTCTCACTTGAACTACAAGATCATCAAAGCTTGGACTTGTGTCAAAAACCATAGCCTCTTCCCCTTCATCGTCATTTCCAAGCATAAATGTCGACTTGTCCAAATAATGAACGTTTACGAGCTTATGCATCTAAGAAAATGGGAAGAATATAATCAATCCATATATGTCATCCAACCAACACAAATGGACAAATGAACGAAATTTTGCATAACTACTATTCATACTAAAGTTAACCTAACAATTAACCACTAACCCTAACCATAACCCCTAACATAACCACTATAACCCTAACCCCCAACATAACCACCAACATAACCACCAACATAACCACCCAACATCCCTAACCCTAACCCTAACACCAACCCCTAACATAACCACAACCCTAACCATAAATGCATCATAAATGCACACAACAACATCAACACCTAGGGTTTGCAATAAATTGACCAAATCAACACAAAACAAAGATCTCAACCAATCAAAAGAAGGGGGAATGGGGGCGGTACCTTGGGTGATGAAAATGCTCCGGATCCACCGATGAAATCCCAAGCAAATGGAGTGGATCTAGGGGGGGTTTGTGAGGGGGAGAGAGAGGGGGAAGAGGAGCTGAGCACGGGGAAGAAGATGAGTGGGAAGAAGAGTGGTGGTGGGGCCCACAAACCAGCCCCTCCCCACCTTATCCAGAACACAGGACCCTACCGCCAGAGGGTATGGCGGTAGGCTCCAGTAACCTACCACCGTAGGGGATGGCGGTAGGCCCTTTTCCACGTCAGCGGCTGCCAACGGCCGTTAGTCGCCGTCAAAGGGCCTACCGCCGTAGGCTATGGCGGTAGGGAACGCAATCCTACCGCCAGGTCCTCTGGCGGTAGGCAAAAGGGTCAGATCCCGAAATTTTTCCGAACTGGGGTCAGATCCCGATTTTGTTTGCAAAAAGGGTCAAAACACGAAAATTTACCGTGGGAATCAGCGGTGACGTAAAACAAGATTGTCGGGAGGATGCCGATGCTTGAGGAAACGAATCTTTGTTTTGTTTTCGCATACACACCACACCATTGAGGAGGTGGAGCAGACCTCGCCGGACACAACCCTGGCGCCAAGTGGATGTGCTGGCATCCAGAGCCGGTGACCCCATCGGCACGGCACTCATCACCACCGCCTCATTGAAGGTCCATGACGTAGTACGTACTCTCTCCGTCCAAAAAGCTTATCCCAAACTTGTTTCTTAAATAGATGTATCTAGCACTAATTTGGTGCTAGATATATCTATTTGAGGAACAGGTATTTTCGAACGAAGGGAGTACATAATAGATGTGTGCATATGGTGTGAGCGCCTCTCCTTTTCCGTATTTTCGCGAAGGACGAATGAAACAGGGTACTAGTACGTATTATTGTGGCCATAGTGATGTGGCTATAGTAATATTGTTGCAGTCTCGCACCCAGACATAGCATTCGATTGTACTGGTTTATTAGTTCCATTTATATTTTGTGCCAAATTTTGTTCTTAACTTTAACTAACAAAATATTAATGCATGTCTAAAAAATATAATTAAAAACTATGTTTAAATACGAATCCAACAGTATAATGCCGTATATGTGGATTCTATCAAGATACGTAGTACTTACTCTACATGTGTACATATGGTGTGAGCGCCTCTCCTTTCTGTATTTTCGCAAAGGACAGATGAAACGGGGTATTAATCCGTATTATTATGGCCATAGTGATATGTGGCTATAGTAATACTGTTGCGGTCTTGCACCCAGACATAGCATTCGATTGTATTGGTTTACTAGATTATGATTGGCGCGCGTTGCTGTGCCCGTCTATTTTTCCAATAGAATGATAGTAGTATTTTTACAAATATATAGACACGTAAGAACTAAATTCCTATTTCCAGTTAAAGAATTTCTGAACCATCCTCTTAGTTTCATGTCTACCAAGATCTGAGTGCTTTTGCTGGATCCGGGACTAATATCTTCTTATCTTAAAAGCATGCATATGACTGGTAGAGATATTATTTCGCATTTTGCACAGACCAGTTTGTTCAGTCCAAACATGCAGATAGTCTAAATTGTTTGTCATGGTTTACAATTTTCACCAGATCGAGAGAGAGAAGAGACCGCAGAAAAAACAAGTGTTCAAGAACGACAAGGTGCCGACCTCATCAGCGCCAAAATATTTAATCTAACCCAAACCTAAAACAATTCAATTACACGAAGAAGTAAATATGAAGATGAGAATGAAAGTAGTATGAAGTACAAGCAAATGATCATGGCCACAAATCAACCTAAGACAGTGGTAGTCGTACTGATTTCAAGTTGCAATTGTATTGTACCTATCCCATATGATGTTGTTGGGCTAACTCCCTGCACTTTGACGAACTAAATAACACACTGAACGATGATACAGGTCGCACCATTCTGGATAATGACATCACCTAATTTAACAAAGAATGGATGCCATGGCATGAGATGACATAACACTACACTTGGAGCTAGCTTAAGGAGCCAATTATTTGTGTTTCATATTCTCAAAGCTACTCATCTGGCCGGATTGATCGTATTCAAACCATGCTGAACTCCTCAACAGTTGGTTAATCATTAGGATAAAATGGTTGAATCCTTTATATCATGTTAAGTGAGAATTGCACCACATCTACCTGAAAAAAACTTTGCAACCAAAAAAATATACAGAAAATGCAACCAAATACTCCATGTTATAATAATCAAATTACTATCATGCAGAAAATTGAACAGACCCAAAAAGGTGATTATACATATTGTTCGCAGCAGAGGTAGAGGCTGGGAATTAGTGGATCCTAGTTAATGGAGGACGTTGCTAGGAGAATGCCTCGAGCTGGCAAAACATCAATCGCTACTGTCCTAACCCACCACTACCTGCATTCCTCTCGCCTCTTCGTCCACTCCACTGCGGACAATTTTGTTACTGCATTTGGTAATGGAACCTAGTACGCAAGGAGACAAAATCATTTAAAGAACACAAACTCACTGATTTGGAGGCTAAAAAGGGGATGATCTGAAGTAATGAACTTTTGTTTTGATTTTGTACCACTTCGTAATTGATCTTGGACCAGCAGGAACCCTTTTCCAAAACCAATCTAAGTTTAGAACCAAAAGTTGATTAGAAATAAACATACACTCTATCTGTAAATATATATAAGACATTTTAGATCACTACTTTAGTGATCTAAAACGTCTTATATTTGTTTACAGAGGGAGTACTATCTTATTAACAGATTTGATGTTGATCTCTCCTGCCTTATTACATGAGTAAATTGCAGAAAACCACCACATTGAAGGCAAGGTTTGCGAAAACCACTACAATACATTTTTTTTGCAAAAAACACCGTGTCTTCGGTAATCTTTTTGCAGAAAGCACTGTTCGGCGGATCGGGCTCAGTTAAGCTTTATGACAGGTGGGGCCCTTTTTTTGCTTATGTGGCACACCAATTTAGGTTTAATGCAAAAACGCCCCTCAACTTTCTCCACACTGCTCCCAGGCCCTCCAACCACGCTGCAGCCGGCAAGCGCGCACACGAGCTCAGCGCCGCCCCTCCTCCCCGGGCCGCCGCCGTTGTGCCCCCACTGTCCTGCCCGACATCGGATCCGGGGGTGCCTCACCGGGTAGGGGCCGCCGGCAGTGAGGGAGTGGCCGCATCGACTTGATTGGGCCATTGGGGATCGAGCAACCGCAGCGGGCGATTGGGAGCTCTAGCATGCCGGAAGGTGCGCCGACAGCCGGCGCTCGAGGTGCTGCACCACCCCCGGACGACGGAGAGCTGTTCAGGAGCTCCAACATGGCGGTGGTCAGGGCCGGGATGGGCGGCGTCCTCTGCCTCGAACTACGTGTGGCAACGGTGATGGCGCCCGGGCCTTTACCTCGGCCAGGTCGGGACTGGTGCGGCGCGGCCTTCTTCGTCGACCTGGGTGCGGCAGCGGCGGCCTGTACGTCGACCTGGGCACAGCAACGGCTACCCTTATCTCGGCCGGGAACGGGACATGCCTGCCATTCCTCGAGCCACGGCGGCCGCAGATGCACCGAAACGACTTGCGCATGCAGCTGACGGGCGGCAGGCCGGCGGCGCCCACCACGGCGAACTGCAACAGCCCCGCCCACCATGGAACGAAGCATCGGGGAGGACCCCGATCCAGAACCCCGTCGGGAGGAGCAGTTCCACCGCGGAGGAGGAGCATTGGGGCTAATTGCGTTTTTCATTTTTGATTTAGGGGTATGTTTGTAAAATTCTAGGGTCTATTTGTAATTTTAGATTAAAACCCATAAATTGCAAAAAGTTAGGCCACGCAAGCAGAAAACGGGCCCCACCTGTCATAAACACGCTCAATAGAGGCAAATACGCCATCAGTGCTTTCTGCAAAAAGATTACCGGAGACACGGTGTTTTTTGCAAAAAAAAATATTGTAGTGGTTTTCGCAAACCTTGCCTTCAATGTGGTGGTTTTTTGCAATTTACTCTTATTACATGATCCTAGTTGAGCTCTTATCTCTTACTGTGTCAATGCTCCCTCATGCATCTTCAGTCCTCCAGATTATTGCCCCTATTCACAACAACAATAATTAACAATACCATGGCGTGAATGATACACATATATTCTGTGCCATAATATCTAAGCAGAAGAATGTGTGTGGCTGTCCACCTGAGAGCACAAAACCTCCTTGTATGTTCCAATTTGTCTCGGGGCAACTTCAAATTTGATCAGCAATTGGAGCAAAGAGGCATTGAGGAAGCTCTCACACTTGGGCAGCGGAACTGGTCTGGAGCAACAGCTGTGTAGAGGAGAGGAATTATGTGGTGGCTTGATGCCGGCGGGGATGTTGTGGCGGCGCATGCAGCTGCTAATAAAAAGAATCCAGTGGCAAGCTCCAAAATGAAAACAATCGAGGCATCAAGCACAGCTAGCATCACCTGTACGCACAATTTTTTGGTATGAGAGGATATCTAATTGCTTTGTGCATAAATGAAAATCATACATGAACCAAAAAAGAAATACAGGGAACCCTACCTGAATAGTGTCAGGGGAGGAAGAATGTATAGATGCACCACTTGCCAGCGGAAGGATTGGCACATCAATCGCCCATGAATGCCCGCTCAGAAACTGAAGTTTGATTGCTAGCAGTTTCTAGCATATGAGGCGCCGGCCAAGCCATCATCACGCGCGCGGCGCGTCGCCATTTCCACTTCGCAGGCAATCGATTGACCGCGCCGGTCGGATCGGCTCCCTCGCGCGCATCGACTGAACCATGTGTTGCTGGATCAACTCGCGCGCCTCGGCTCCCCGCATCCTGTCGACCATACAATGGAACGACCGAGCAGCTCCCTCCCCTCTTCGAGTCCCTGAAAAACGAGACCGGATCGACGGCCAGGATTGTTCAAATCAACAAAACGGACGGCCACAAAGCCTAATGGTGTGAGAGAGCTCGGATTAGGCTCAGTTTTACTGTTCTAAATTAGTCCCATTTATATTTTCTGCCAATTTTAATCTTAAATTTAACTAACAAAATATTAATGCATGTCTAAAAAAATATATAATTAAAAACTATGTTTAAATACGAATCCAACGATATAATGCCGTTCATGTGGATACTTACTATAGATGTGTGCATATGGTGCGAGCGCCTCTACTTTTCTGTATTTTCGCAAAGGACAGATGAAACGGGGTACTAGTATGTATTATTGTCGCCATAATGATATGCTCTTATTTCATTTTGGAAGGTTGTTGTGGAAAATCTCCATTTTGTTTTTTAGGAAGATCTCACATGTATGATGCAGTTCTTAATTCTTAATTACCTAAGAGCATCTTCAACAGCCGCCCAAAACGTGCTTCACACGCTAAATTATTTGTTTTCTGGGCGCCGAGGAGCTCCAACAGAGGCTGCAAAATTGTGCGCGTGCTAAAAATTTTTGGGCATGCGCTGAAAAACGCTATCACGAGCACTATATTTGAGGAGCTGGCTCGCGCGCGCAGCAAACTTTGGGCCGCTGCAGGTGGGGCCCCGGTCCCCGCACATTAAAAATGCTACAGTGCCAGGCTAAAAAAATATTGGACACGAAATTTTTATACGGCTGTTGAAGATGCTCTAATGTTTTACATGATTCAGGCAAACGGATTCAGTCCTAAAGCAAGCACGAAAAAACAAACATGGAGGTTCAGGCAAATCGATTCAGTCCTAGTGGGAGCGAGAAAAAAACAGCATGAAGGGGTATCAACCGGAAGCGAAGTACCTGAGCTCGAGCTCAATTATCTTAGATGAACAGTAAAAAAAGAATTTTTCTTCTAGTAAACTCTGATAAATGTTCTAAGTGCTTGCAAATTTTCATCAAGATATCACATTGGTGGAAGATGTGACCAAAAAAATTGAAGCTCCGAAAATGCTACTTTTGAAAGCATTTTGGAGCACTAGTTTTACTTTATTTGCCATGGCTTCCACGAATATGATCTCATGATGAAAATTTGCAAATACTTAGAACATTTGTCATAGTTTACCCCCAAAAAGGAAACTCTTACCATCACCTGGCGGATCGCAGCGGCCGCGTTTGTTGCCTCCCCTGCGTTACACGTGTCCCAGTGAGAGCCTGCATACCATCCTTTGTCGAACGCGTTTCTGCAACAGGAGCTATGTTTCTGAAACATGTGTAGTGTTGCAATGGACTATGACGGGTCTACATTTTGCAACAATACTACTCTTGCGAAATTGTTCTGCAACAAGACCTCGGTTGCAAAAAGATGGCAACAAAACTCAATTGCGAAAAAATGCAACAAAATAATTCTTGCAAAATAATCCTGCAACAAGACCTATGTTGCATAAATAATTTTGCAACAAGACATGTGTTGCAACGGTGATGCACGCTCGGTCGCTTGATGTGGCAAATCAGACGACTCGTGACCCGGCTGATCTTTTAAAAAGATCAACCGGCGGACGCGTAGCACGCCCCCAAAAAAAAACAGAATTTCTTTAATTTTCTTTGATTTTACTGTTCATCCGAGCTAATTTAAGCTCGAGCTCATAAGGGCACTTTTCCTATCAACTCCTCTTTAATAATAAATAGGATCCTGAGTATAGTACTATGTACTAGTATTTGAGATTATTAAGGTGTAGGTGCAGCAAAGTTCTTGAAAAATAGGACCCTGATAAATGTCACACGTGTGACATGATCACATGGCGGCAACTTTGAACGTTTTTTATGGTATAAATTTAGTCATGCGAGGATGGCAGGTTTAGTTGTTAAGCATGATAGCTTTCTTTTCAAATGTCAAGCTTTGGTTTACTTTATCAGTTTTGCTAGAACTCATCTAGATGAGATATAATTTGGTCTCATTCACCTTTTATAGTCATTGGAGTGATGCTATAAGATGCGTGTGTGCTGACGTGGATTCTATCTGTTCTTGTTTTCAAAGTGAATGAGACCAAATTATATCTCATCTAGATGAGTTCTAGGTACTCTCTTACTTTATTCTTTTTGAATGACAACTTGAGTTTAAAAAAGTCAGGCCCGAGTGCTGGGTGTTACACGTGTGGCAATGTGGCATTTATGATTTTAGAAAAAATATGATGTGGCAGGAAAAAAAATGCATGCAGCGATGCACGCCGGCCTTTAAATGAGCCACACTCCACGCCTTCTTCACTCACTGCAGACTTGCAGAGTCACAGGCTCATAACCCAGTGTTGGCACTCCACTCGATCAAGCTAGCTCCTGCCCCCTGCCATGGCAAGCTTCAACCATGCCAACGACACCGCCCGGGACACCGGCTCTCCCCCGGCTGCGGCTGCTACGTCTACCCTCGGAGTTGGGCCCCTTCCTCTAGACGCCGGCGAGTTCCGGCGTCAGGGACGTCAAGTCATGGACTTCATCGCGGACTACTACGACCGCATCGACGAGTACCCTGTTCGCCCGGCCGTCGCTCCCGGGTTCCTAGCCCGGCAGCTTCCCGACACGGCGCCGTCGTGGCCGGAGCCCGACGCGCTCGCCTCGGCGCTGCGCGACATCCGGGACCTCATCCTTCCCGGCGTCACCCACTGGCAGAGCCCCCGTCATTTCGCGCACTTCGCGGCGACGGCGAGCAACGTGGGCGCGCTCGGCGAGGCCCTCGCCGCGGGCCTCAACATCAACCCTTTTACCTGGGCCGCCTCGCCGGCGGCCACCGAGCTCGAGGTCGTTGTTACAGATTGGCTGGGTAAGGCGCTACACCTCCCGGAGCAGCTGCTCTTCTGCGGTGGCGGCGGCGGCACGCTGCTCGGGACGTCGTGCGAGGCCATGCTCTGCACCATCGTCGCCGCGAGGGACCGGAAGCTCGCCGAAGTAGGAGGCGAGGAGAGGATGGGCGACCTCGTCGTCTACTGCTCCGACCAGACCCACTTCTCGTTCAAGAAGGCCGCGCACGTCGCCGGCATTCGCCGGGCGAACTGCCGGGTGATACCGACGTGCCGCGAGAGCGGCTTCACGCTGTCGCCGGCGGCACTGCAGGCCGCCGTGCGCGCCGACGAGGCAGCTGGGAGGGTCCCTCTCTTCCTGTGCGCGACTGTGGGGACCACTCCGACGGCGGCGGTCGACCCTCTCCGCGAGCTGTGCGCCGCGGTGGCGGGCCACGGCGTGTGGGTGCACGTGGACGCAGCCTACGCCGGCGCAGCGTGCATTTGCCCGGAGTTCAGCCACATCACCGCGGGCGCCGCGGCCGTGGACTCGTTCAGCACGAACCCGCACAAGTGGCTCCTGTCCAACATGGACTGCTGCGCGCTGTGGGTGCGGCATCCCACGGCGCTCGTGGCGTCGCTCGGCACCGACGACGACGTGATCCTCAAGGACGCAGCTGCATCGGGCGTCGTGGACTACAAGGACTGGCAGGTGGTGCTGAGCCGCCGGTTCCGCGCGCTGAAGCTGTGGCTCGTGCTCCGCTGCCACGGCGTGGAGGGCCTCCGCGGCTTCGTGCGCGCCCACGTGCGCATGGCCGCGGCCTTCGAAGCCATGGTGCGCGCCGACCCGCGGTTCGAGGTGCCCGTGCCGGCGCGGTTCGGGCTCGTGTGCTTCCGCCTCCGCCCCGTCGACGACGGCATGGCCGAGACCACGACGAACGAGCTCAACCGGAGGCTGCTGGAGGCGGTGAACGCGACGGGGCGCGCGTACATGAGCTGCGCGGTGGTGGGTGGCATGTACGTGCTGCGGTGCGCCATCGGGAACTCGCTGACGGAGGAGCGGCACGTCCGGGAGGCGTGGAGCGTCGTGCAGGAGCAAGCCGACGCGGTGCTTGCCCCGGCGGGCGCCGGCGTCGCTCCGGCTGCTCGTTCGAAGGGGCGTACGGTTGAGGATGCCCGTCGCATGGAGACCGGCGTGCATGAGAAATGGCGCTCACCGCCGCGCACTGCGTACCGCGTGATTCGTTCTTACGCGTTGGCTTTCCTCTTGGGTAAATAAAAGGAACTGGTGAGATTAGGGTGTACCTGTCCTGTCCATGGATTAAATATTGGATTTGTATACTTTCGAAAATAAGTAAATACTATTGGATTTGGATGTGAAGGTGTATCAATGGCTTGGAGAGACGTCACAACACAAAAGCATTTCTAAGTGAAGCAGACATGGATCAATCATGTGTTTTTCACTAGTATTTGTTTTGCAGCATTTTCATAAGTTTTTTTCCTGATGTGGTGTTCATCTATTGCTCAGCTTTTCTCTATCATTTCCAGACAACTTCACTTGCTGAATTACAATTTATTTGGGATGGATTTTAAACAATGTCACTTTCTATTTAGTCTGGAAATTTCAAAATATAAATATTTATTATAATATTTTCCTTAGATAGTTTTTTTCACAAATCTTTATTTCAATGACATTTCGAAAAAGTTAAAAGAAGATTCTAAAGTAACAATATTTTAGTCATATTTCATTGATTATTTCATATTCAAAATATTCACATTCCCATCTACTCCCTCCGTCCCAAAATTCTTGTCTTAGATTCGTCTAGATACGGATGTATCTAATACTAAAACGTGACTTGATACATCCGTATTTAGACAAATGTAAGACAAGAATTTTGAGACGGAGGGAGTATTATTTTAGTCATGTTACAATAATTTCAGATACATTCCAGAGATCTAACATGTATCATATATATTTCTCAATGTCCAGTCATAAATGAATGTACCGTCAGGAGACATGAACATGATTTGCTGGAACTGCCAGCATTGTCGGAGCTATGTGTATCAAAAATAGGCCACGGCTCGCCCAACCAGTAGCAAATGCAGTGGAGGATTCAGAATAGATTGAGTTGTGAAAGAAAAATTAGTGGATTTTCTTTGTACTGGCCCGCCCACCATTGATAGTGTAGCTCCGCCATTGACTGCCAGGTTTGTGTTGACCTCATACAGTTCAAGAGCTTGTGTGCCTTACAAATACACACCAAACCAACGTTATTTTTCTTTCTGAAACAAGGCAAAATAAAAAATATGTTGAGAGTTTGCGTTATCGCTTGGGTATGAAAAATATTTTTACCGTGTCTGTGCGAGGCAAAGGGGTGTACTAGCGGTATTTTGGGATGATCTTTACATTTTGGAGTTGAAAAATATGGAGAACACTTCATTGACATGTACATTTGCAATGGTGTTGGAACTAAATGGAGAAACATTTTTGTCTATGGGGAATCAAAGGCGAGCCAGAGGTGTGTGATGTGGGATCTGTTTAGGTGAACTAAACCGTTTGGGTCTGGGCCATGGTTTCATGGCTGGTGATTTTAACGAGCCAGTGTGGCAGAATGAGCACCTTTCTCTGAATAAGTGATCACATAAAATTATGGCTAATTTTCGTGAGGTTCTCTTTGCAATTTATTTGATCTGGGTTTTCATGGAGTTCCTTGGACTTATAATAATAAGCTGGAAGGTGATAAAAATGTGAAGGTACAACTTGATCGAGCGGTGGCATGCCTTCAGTGGTCTTCTATCTTTCCCGATCACAAGGTTTTACATATTATTAGCTCCAGATCTTTCCCCAGTTAAGCCCTTTTCGAGGTTATTTGGGAGTTTGATTGAGAGCTTGACACCATCAACCGATAACCAGCGGTGGGGTGTGGAACAGTAACAATCAGACCTAGTATTTGGAGAATGCAAGACCGGTCCTGCCCGGAAAAAGGCAAATGACATGATGATGTGTTGAATTGACTCCTCGTTTTGGTCACGCAAGGGGCAAGTAGTTGGGTTGAGGCAACCTCCTTTTGGCCGGGTGGTCCGCCGTCCAACATCGATTATTGATGACAAGACAGCAATGTTTTCCAATACGTACAATTCATTATTGTTTCGACGACAACATCCAACCTTATTTGAATTATTTAATTCAATAATATTCGGGTACATTCCGTAACGTTTCACCTCATTCAGCTGTATTCCAATTAACCGCATCCACATTCAACACACATTTAAAACATTGCATTCCACGTTCCAGGATTTTACACACATTTCAATTCATCTGGGCATTTTTTTTTCTATATTGGCGAAAAAAGGTTGCCCCCCGCGCTATATGTTATAAAGAAACCACCACATCACAAGCCATACAAGCCAAAACAAAAGAGAAAAAGAGAGAAACAGCAAAGATACATGATACCCAAGGAGGCACTACACATTTTCCTATACAAAACCATAATTTTTGGGACACTATCCTTTAGGCACATTGGGAGCCCAAGCCTGTCAGGGCCTGGCCACCCATACCAAAACCTACTCCCTCCTTTCCGGTTTATAGGGCTTATCTCAAAATTGTACTTTTTCTATTTTATAAGGCTCAATTTGGTTGTTTCCCATCACATGTTCAGATTTCAAGGTGCATTAAATCATTGCATGCAAGTATTAAGAGAAAATTGACCAATGCATGTAATTTATGCATGCATGCATTGCAATTAATGCATTGGTAAACATACTTTTTGAGGAAAACAAGAGCATTAATTGGGTGCTTTTGCAAATTTCAAAAGGTATTCCACCACTCACCATCTACATTGGTTGATGAGATTTTTGAATTGAGCCTTATAAACCGAAAAGGAGGGAGTATGTTGCAACACAAAAAAAGGTAAACCCGGTTACCGCCACGGCGCCACTAGGGACGGCCACGTGACAGTGACACGGAGGCGCCTTGGTTGGTCGGCGGGCTCGCCTCCTGCCTCCTTCCCGAGGAAGGAAAGGAAGGGAACGCACCAAACCAAATTGAAATGAAAACCTTGGAGGGAAAACTCCCGCCAACATAAATAAATCCCCCGCCCCGCCCCCGAAACCCCTCCCCCAACACCTCACAAAATCCGGAAATCCCCGCACCCGCAGAGACTCCGGAGACCCAGCGATCGGAATGGCGGACATGGGCAGCCTCGAGAGGATGGGACGGGAGCTCAAGTGCCCCATCTGGTACGCCCGCTCGCCGCCCCGCCGGCCCCTTTCTTTCCCCTCGTCTCGTCCGCGCCCTCGTGGCCGACGCCTGGATCTGTAGACATCAGTTATTCGATTTATCCCCTTTGTTGTTGTTGATTGATTTTGACTGGCTGTTGTTCGTCAATTTGATCCTGGTGGCAGCCTGAGTCTGCTCAGATCGGCGGTGTCCGTCACCTGCAACCACATCTTCTGCAAGTGAGTCCCTTCCGCCTGTTCCCCTCCGTTGCGATATCACTGTAAAACTATCCGATCTGGGTTCATGTGTGCGCTCCCAACCTTGTCGCAGCCATTGCCTCACGGAGTCGATGAAGTCCTCCTCCACCTGCCCTGTGTGTAAGGTGCCGTTCCGCCGAAGAGGTCAGTGGGCGTAGCTGTTGTTATCTGGCCTTCTTAGGCTGCTCAAGTTATATATATGTATTGTGTAGAAAATGTTGGACTGCAAAAGACGGAATTGTTTTCCCGTGCGCACAAAAAAGCTTCACCTTTTTAAGGATTGGATAATGTTACTAACATGCATGATATGTCTGCTTTACGAAACAATTAAATATCTATCTAACTATATGCGAAAAATCGGAACCACAGTGCTATTAAAACTCCACAAAACTGATTTTGATGAGCTGGTGTTTACTGCAACTCTGCAAGTTCTAACGTGATGGCTTGATCTTAATCTAATATAAAACTCACATTATAAAGCCTGGCTTTGCTTGTAGAAATCCGGCCGGCACCGCACATGGACAATTTGGTCGGCATCTTGAAAAGCATGGAGGCTGCATCAGGAAGTAATGTTGTCTCAACACAGGTGACTTCTACGGCACAAGTTGCAGGTAATTTTCTGGCATAGCGTCAACTCTTCTTTTGTTCGCTAGCATATGTGCAAGCTGGTCAATTGTGAAATTTTATTTTGAAGGCCGATTTAATTATGTGGTTGTTTTGCATCCGCCGGGGTCTGTACCACATTTGTTGTTGTATCCATTTAGGCATTGCTGTCTGGTGGATGGTTGTCTGTTTGCCTCTATAAAACTGAAATCAACTTTTACAGATTTTTTTAGGACAATTAGTCTTCAGTCTTGTGCTTACTGTCTTATTCTTACTTGATCTTGAAGATGGATCAAAGCATGACAACAGTGGGAAAAAGTCTGAAAGGTTGCCAAAATCAACAGTGCAAAAGAAGAAGATACCATCCGAGAAGAAAGCAAAGAAAACAAAACCTACTCTGGCTTCTGCATCTGGTCCTACTAAAAAGCCTTCTTTCTCTGCGAACAAGAGAATACATGTGACACCATTCCCTGAATCTGAGACGCCAATGAGACCTCAGAAGATTATGAAATCTGAAGAGATCAAAGATAAATTGAATGGTGATGTTCAAGAAGGCAAAGATAAAGCATCGGCCTCTGATAAACTGGGAGGTTTCTCATTGTCACCCTTTTTTTGGTTAAGGGAAGGAGAGGATGCAGAAGGCGGCACTCTTGAAACGTTAAGTGAACCACCATCACTGGCCACGCCCTTGCGTCACAATGCACCAACCTTTAGTGACATCAAAGGTTCTGATGCTGGAACCCCTCCTAACACGACTCCAAATGTATGTTTTCTGAACATTTATGTCTTTTTTCCTGTTCAAAATTTGTGCTTACTAGCTTTGCAAAAAATGTGCTTACGGTTAGCTATTTGAGTTGCAGAGCAAAGCTGTGGTTCCAGATGCCTTTGATAGTGAAATCTTTGAATGGTCCCAGAGGCCTTGCTCTCCTGAGCTGCGTTCTACTCCACAGAAAAAGCAGGTAAACTACATGTGGCCAGACACACTGTACATTTTGTCCTGTTTCTTCTTTATAATCTGATTTGCATCTACTTTATATTTAGCATGTATTATACTTAACTGTTTGGACTGTTCAGGGTAAATTTCAGGATATATTAGATCACATAGCAGAGAAAGATGACGAGGAAGATATACAGCTTGGTGGTTCATTCGATGAGTCAGGTCATACAAATAATGCAGCTCAGCCTGTCAATGCTAATAAAGAAATGAAGCAGAAGGGGAAGAAGGCAAGAGGTGGGAACAGCAGGAAGATAAAGTTGCTGGAGGTCATCACAAAAGAAGCTGATGCCAACCAACAAGATTCAAATATCACTAAAAGTCTTGCTGCAAAGTCATGCGAGAAAAACAGCAGTACTATAGAGAAGAATACTTCAAGTAGAAGAAACAAGGCTGGTAACGGCATCAATCTATTTCCCTGTTCCGATGATAACTCCATGGGGACATTTCACCCTCGAGAAAATAGTTTGGAGATTGAAGTACATGACGGACACCTCCCAGAAAGATCTCAGAAAAAGGAGAAAAGTGGTCAACAGAAGAAATGTGCAAGGAAGCTGGGAACAACAGGGAAGAGTAGTGTTGAGACTACAGAGAGTAACTCTGACCCAAGAAGTAAGCGAGTTAGAAAAATGCCTGACGGTGTCAATGCTGAAAAGATAGGAGTTATTGATGTCTCTAGAAATGAAACAGAAATGCCGCTACTCCACAGCTTCATGAAAAGTTGCACCCAACACGAACTTTTGGATGGTAGAAGTAAAAAGAGCAGTAAAAAGAGCAAGTTCAGTGAAGAAATGAATAGTCAGATAGGGCCTGATAGCATGAAATCAAACATCAGTGCAAATACATCAAGCATTTTACTTGGTAGATGCCAAAGTAGTGAGGCAATACGTGCAGCTTGTTCACCAATGGATGCATCAGTTAAGAACAAATGTGCAAAAGGTACCAAACAAACAGATTGTTCAGGAATGAAAAACTTTGGAAAGCTCCAAGCTTGCACTGGTAATACTTTCCTGAAGAAATGTGATGATACTGTCTCTAAGGTTTTCTGTGCTTTCTGCCAGTCTGCTGATATCACAGAGGTATGTTCATATCATTTTCAAATGCCTCATCCTGATGTTCCCAAATCCTTGGTACTGAATGGAAAATATCTCTACTTTCTTGAAGGAGTCTGGAGAGATGGTTCACTACCATAACGGAAAACAAGTCCCTGCAGAGTTTGGTGGAGGGGCTAATGTCGTACATTCTCACAAGAACTGCATGGAGTGGTTTGTTGTCCTTTCCAGCACATGATTGTATTGTAGAATATTTTTGTTCTTGTTATATCTAGCTAATTTTCATTTATACCTTTTTATTTTACCATAGGGCTCCAGATGTCTACTTTGAAAATGACTCAGTATTTAATCTTGCGCCTGAGTTAACTAGAAGCAAAAGGATCAAATGTGCTTGCTGCGGAGTCAAAGGTGCGGCGCTTGGTTGCTTTGACAAGAGTTGTCGGAGAAGCTTCCACTTCACATGTGCTAAATTGATCCCAGAATGCAGATGGGATAATGTAAGTTCATATTGTGTTCTGATCTAGCAATTTCAACTTTATCAGAATAATTCTTTGCCATTTGTGATTTGTCAAAGTTCTAAATTGCCACCTTATTGCTCTAATTTATTTTCACTGTCAGGAAAACTTTGTGATGCTATGCCCTTTGCATCAGTCTTCCAAGTTGCCAAATGAAGTTTCTGAGCCACAAAAGCAATCCAAAAGGATAACAGCACCAAAATGGTATCCCCAGAACCTGCTGTTTAAACGGTCTTGTAATGGTCATGTGTATGAGTATGATTACTTACTGGAGGGCAACTGTTTTTTTCAGTCCATCTCAAGTAAGATCTAGCCAAGCTTGCAGTAATAACTGGAAATGGCCATCAGGATCACCACAGAAGTGGGTTCTCTGCTGTTCAGCTCTTTCTGCTGCTGAGAAGGTACACATCTTATTTTCCTTATCAAATCCATGATTTTTGTTCTATATGAATTTTAATTGAGACAAAATGATCGAATTGCTCAGGGTGCCGTAACAGAATTTGCAAAATTAGCTGGTGTGCCTATTTCCAAGAGCTGGAGCCCCAGCGTTACCCATGTCATTGCATCAACTGACCCCTCTGGCGCTTGCAAGCGCACACTGAAGTTTCTAATGGCAATCTTGAACGGCAAATGGATTGTCTCCATCAACTGTAAGTGGATAGCGGTCTAACTGTTCCATCTGAGCAGAGCTGATATTGATCAATTGATGCCCTTTGTTGCTAAATGCTGGCTTTATACTGCTGTAGGGGTTAAGGCTTGCATGGATGGCATGGAACCTGCTGACGAGCAGAAATTCGAAGTCACCACGGATGTTCATGGGGTCCGTGAGGGTCCCAAGTTAGGAAGACAGAGAGTGATCAACAAGGTACTGTTTATTTCACACTGCTATACACCCTACTGTTATTGTACTTCTACATCAGTCAGTTAACTATCCATTTGTTCTGCAGCAACCCAGGCTGTTGAACGGCATGCAGTTCTACCTCCATGGAGACTACACCATGACCTACAGAGGCTTCCTGCAGGACCTGGTGGTCGCGGCAGGTGGCACCGTTCTGCACCGGAAGCCCGTCTCAAGGGACCACCAGAAGCTGCTTGATGACAGTTCCCCCGTCATAGTCGTGTACAGCCTCGAGAACCAGGGGAAGGCGAACCTTGACGGCAATGACTATTATCGGCGCAGGCAGGCTGATGATGCCCAGGCTCTGGCCTTTGCCTCTGGTGGTGTAGCCGCTAGCAGTGCCTGGATAATTGACTCCGTTGCGGCTTGCAAGCTGCAACCTCTGTGACTGAGGTCAAAGAAGGCTTCTCATGTCAGTGGGCTTAGTAGTAAAGAGGAAAAATCCAGGGTGGCACTGAATACAAGTGCATGCTTTATATCGTGTCATGTAGAAATTATAAGACAACATTGTGTTTTTGTTGTTTTTTCTTTCAAAAAGAGGTTGAACCCCCTGTGTTGATGAAGAGTTAACTTCATCGTTCCAATGTAAAGATATTTCACGCTCTACCAGTGCCGGCATTCCATATAAAGAGATTTGCCCTTTTCCTATTCTTTTTTGCCATATGAAGAGATTTGCCCTTTTCCTATCTTTGTTGAAAATGTGCTACCTATTACTTGGAGCCAGATTAATCGCCACAGGATGATTATTAACGCATAATACATCATTCGATGCTTCATTCCTGATGTGTTTAGGATGGTGTCAGTTGCATTGAGATGCATGCAATTGGGGTACGTCTTGGAAAGGGTCTCATGAGGGAAGATGTTCATGATTCAGTTGATATTCAGAGAAGAGCAAGTGGTATCGATTGCGGAATCTTGGATGTCCATCCCACTGACACGCCCCCTCACACTTCCATCGGCCGCCATCTTGAGAAAAGCGAGCTTTTAATAGGCATCTCGTTTGAAATAATTCTGTGAAGAAACGCACACGAATTGTTTACTTGTAGGGCTGTAAAGAGGGACGTACGTGGCAGCAACACAGCCTTTGAGAATGTGGTTCAGATTGAAAACATACTCTTTTCCTTATTATGTATATATCCTGACGACATGACCATCTAGTCTGCTTTATCTGTGTTCCTCTGTGGAGTTGGTTGATGTAAATGTTGGTAATTTCGTTTGGCTTGTTACCTGATCATCTACAAGGGGAGAGTTGAGAGGTTTTGTTTCTACTTTTCGATCTACTCAACTGCTGTGTGGTATGGCTTTCGTTTCAGTGAAATGGAGTTTCTTTTTTTTTTTTTTGAACCGGGCATTACCCCTTTCCATTACTGCAACATACCGGAAATACAGCAGTCCAAAGATAGGAGAAAAGGGGAAGCGAGTCCAAAGCATCGCCGGGAAACCCACTGTGAGCACTCGCCATCGAGATTACTCACCGTGGGGCGAAAACCCGACGACACCAAATCTCAGTAGCTAGAATCCAGGGCCTACAGCCCTAAAAGAACACACGACATAGGCTCGCAACAACTGAGCAACACAAGTTCAGGCCTGCGCTGGGGGAAAGCAACTCAAACATCTAGCTAAACCACGTGGTAGCATCTTCAGCAGATCAGCAGGCCGATTATTCGTGGTTCGCCGCACAGATTCTCATCATCATCGACGCGTTCTCCTTCAGCATCTTCGCCCCGTCCCTCATGGTAGTCGCGTCATCTTGCTTCAGCATTCCTGCCCAGTAGCACATTAGAGCACAAGCAGAAAAGATACATTCAAAAGGATTTGTAAGCGGTTTGAACTCAAAGGTAGCTCTATTGCGACAAGACCAGATCGCCCAACACACAGCAGCAATCCCCGTTGTATAAAACTTTTCCCCGCCAGGGAAGAACGTAAAGCACCACACATAGACTTGCCAAATGTTATCAGGGCACAGAGCAGTGCCAAACATGCATGCCACTGTCCTCCAGGTCACCCTGGCAACAGGGCAAGCGAAGAACGTGAAATGGAGTTGGGGGGCGAGCCCCTGTTGATCGAAGAATAAGATGATCATGCACTTCAAAACACACAAGATGCATATTTTGCCAATCTGCTGACCATGGATGACGGATTCGAGATTCATGGACTTGTCAGCACTTCAGAGAACATATACTTCTGCTGTCACACAACATCACATCATTGAGCAGGATCAACTGAATCACGAAGATCGAGCTAAAGTATACCCAATACTGAATCAGGATGATCTCGACAAGTAGCAATGGACAATGTAACCCATAGGAGGTTAATAATATGATGCAGGCTTCGGGCCTAGATTTTTCCTTCATTGGATATCGACCTTTTCTTGGATTATAAAAGAGGACACTGGCCCACATTAATATCATACGGAACATCTTCAGTGATACGCACTAGAGTCTGGAGTGATGCTTAGGCAAACTCCAGTCGTACCCTGAATATGAAGCTAAACGATTGCATAACAGTCTCCAAGCTTTCACACGCAAATACCCTTTCAGATTTGTTCGAACCTAAGGTAGTACTAGTAGACAGATGGATGCTTCAATCAATATGTAGATATAAGAACACAAGAGCGGTGACATTCTAGCAACATGACAATTCTATCTGTTGGTTCAGCAATTCGCACATGATCCGAGCCAAGAATGTGTTTTTTCAGTTGCAACAACAGGCAGCAGGTTATGTACATTTCTGATGAGTGCCGGTTTACGGAACATCTTCAGTGATACGCACTAGAGTCTGGAGTGATGCTTAGGCAAACTTCAGTCGTACCCTGAATATGAAGCTAAACGATTGCATAACAGTCTCCAAGCTTTCACACGCAAATACCCTTTCAGATTTGTTCGAACGTAAGGTAGTACTAGTAGACAGATGGACGCTTCAATCAATATGTAGATATAAGAACACAAGAGCGGTGACATTCTAGCAACATGGCAATTCTATCTGTTGGTTCAGCAATTCGCACATGATCCGAGCCAAGAATGTGTTTTTTCAGTTGCAACAACAGGCAGCAGGTTATGTACATTTCTGATGAGTGCCGGTTTACGGAACATCTTCAGTGATACGCACTAGAGTCTGGAGTGATGCTTAGGCAAACTCCAGTCGTACCCTAAATATGAAGCTAAACGATTGCATAACAGTCTCCAAGCTTTCACACGCAAATACCCTTTCAGATTTGTTCGAACGTAAGGTAGTACTAGTAGACAGATGGGCGCTTCAATCAATATGTAGATATAAGAACACAAGAGCGGTGACATTCTAGCAACATGGCAATTCTATCTGTTGGTTCAGCAATTCGCACATGATCCGAGCCAAGAATGTGTTTTTTCAGTTGCAACAACAGGCAGCAGGTTATGTACATTTCTGATGAGTGCCGGTTTATGGGATATCAACATTCAAAGATAGTGGCTGACCCCGGCAAAAGTTGCAGCCTGAATCCGGTGCCTGGGCAGGACGCGTTTGAACAAAAAACCAAAAGAAAAAAAGAAGACCATGGTTCAGACATGCTCGGTTTCACCTGACGAATCAGATGCACCATGTGGCGACCCAAGTTGCCATTGAGCGTTTCATCACTACGGTGGTCTCTTTTTAGAGTGTGGGGTGAGAGAGGCTCGAACTCTCAACCTCAGAATTGCTCACGTTTCAGCTATGAGACCTACGCGCTAGCCAACTGCGCCACCACCCCACTTGTTGGACTAGAGCCGAAACAAGCATCCTTGTTAAGCAGCAGGACCATGCATGCAAAGCATAGATGACAGTACTATTTCAGCCAACTTCTATGCAGGCACTATATTTAAGGCCTGTTTATTACCCAATTTACAGCCAACTTCGATGGTTCTGCAACTGTAATTAACGCTGCATGAAGAAAAATCAAGGGATGCACAGCCGGAAGAGGTTTAACGCAAGTTATATTAATTATTATAATTACGACCCCAGGCTTGTAACAGTAGATGACACACAAGAGCAGGACCATAACGACCGCAGCTAAAACAAAAAAAAAAGTAAGTTTTTTTTTTTTGGAAAAGGAGGCTCACCCCCGGGCTCTGCAGCTATTTAACACTAGTATCATACATATAGCTAGCTTCAGTTTTCCTGCGGTAATCAGTAGCCCAGTGTTCATCCATGCTTGTTGCTTGATAGATTCGAGGTAACTACGCAAAGCTTTCACGCATCAGGCAGGCAAGAGAAAATGATGGAGGTGCTCAGAGCGCGATGCCGCCGCCGCCGGACTGGTCGTCGTCGTCAAAGGTGGAGGAGTAGACGGTGTAGAAGCACAAGACAAGGCCGATGGCAGCCAGCAGGACCCACCCCAGCAGGTCGTTGCTCAGCCCGGTGGCCTCACTTGACATCCGCTCGTCCACCAGCGCCAGCGCCGAGGCCAGCATCGGGGCCGCTGATGCCGCCGTGGTGCTCGCCACGGCGAGCAGCGGCACGCCCTTGGTCACCACCGGAGCCAGAGCCGAAGACACCCTCTTGCTGAACCTGCACCTCAGCCTCTCGGCCCTGGCCACTCTCAGCTGAGGTAGCCCTGCAGTGTCGTCTCAGTCAGTCTTACTCGTTAGCAACTTAACATGACTGCCATTTTTCTGTGAATAAAAATGATGAGCTTGCTTACCTAGAGCCGGCGATGGTATGGCGGCGACCAAGACCATGGTGCTACTGATCGTTGCCATTGCTGAAAGATGTGTGCTCCTTAAGAGACGCAGCAGGTGACAGTAGAAGAACCAACTTGTGGGTGTGCAGAAGGTACAGGCGCCCCAGTATATATATATTGCAGGTCCCCCTCTCTCTCTGTCCAATGGGGCTACTAATTGGCACCTTTGACATCACAGATTCTTGTTGGAAAATTCGACAGAGTTAGTTAGACTCGTTCAGACACTGAATCACACAACCAACTTGGCTCCCGGAGGAAGCAACTGTGCACGCCGGGCGTCAGGCACGAACGCAGCATATCTCCAACTTGTGTTTCTCCAAGGAAAGCCAACAGACATAAGTATCAGAAGTGTAGGGTTGCACTATACAACAAAAGAGGGTTATTTATAGATTTGGCACGGCAAGAACCTATGGCCGCAGAAAGATAGATAGACAAAATGTGCATTTTTATTTGCCTGCATAGGATTTCCATTCACATAGGTTCTTCTATGCACATAGGTTCACTTCTCTGTATACAGATCATCGGATGACGTTAGTTTCTTACAGGACTTAATCCTTACGAAAGACTAATTTGCTGAATACAGATCATCGGAATCCTTACAAAGAAATGTTTGTGAATTACAAAAAAGTTTGTCAATTCAAAAACAATTTGCTGATTCAAAAAACGTTCATGAATTCCAAAAAACAAATGTTTGTCAAAACTAAAAAAATGTTCATGAATTTCCATAATTGTTCATTGATTCAAAAAAATGTTCACGAGTTTCATAAAAAGTTCATAAAATCCAAAAAATGTTCACGATTTCATAAAATTATTTGTGAATTTATAATATGTTCACGAATATATGAAAAATCTTCACTCATTTGAAAATGTTCAAGATTTCATGAAGTTCACAAATTTTAAAAATGTTCATTATTTCAAAATTAAAATAAATAAAAGCGAAAGAAGAAAATGATAGAAAATGAAAACATAAAAGCAGAAAAACCGAAAAGAGCTAATGGGTGGGCCCAAAGTGTATGTAGAGCAGCGCGCCGGGGGTGGGGGGGGGGGGGGGTGGGGTGAAGTGGGGGTACGCCGATGATCGCTAATAAGCGATCTATGCGCAAAATAGGATCTCCCCACTACTTGACGCAAAAGTGCGGAAACATGTGGGGTGTGATGGGCATCCACCCTCCCGCTAATGGGCCCTAGTTCCCCAAAACTCTCTCTTTGTTAAGTACTTATTTGTGTATTCATGCCTAAAAAATATGACAAAACCTAATGGGAAAATAAGTGAAGAGAGAAATACAAACAGTATGTGCGTGCGGTGGCTCAGAGAATAATGCGGTGATGGCTAGGAGCCCGAGCCACACGGTGTATGCGACTCGACACGGTCTCCGTGCTGTTATATTATCATTCTTGGATGTTTTACATTCATTTTATAACAACTTTATATCATTATTTGGGACTAACCTATTGACACATAGCCCAGTGCCAGTTGCTGTTTTTTTGCTTGTTTTTTACTTCGCAGAATATCCATATCGAACGGAGTCCAAACGCAGCGAAACTTTTTGGAGTTTTTTTTGGACCAGAAGATAACTTGGGAGCCAAGGAAGTGGACGAGGGAAGGCCCGTGGGGCCCACAACCCACCATGGCATGCCAGGAGGCCCAGGCGCGCCCTGATAGGCATGCCCTGGTGGGTTGTGGGGCCCATGGAGCTCTTTTGCACCGTCTCTCAGCTCTATAAATACCCAAATACTCCAGAAACCCTAGGAGAGCGACCGGAACACAATTCCAGCTGCCACAAGTTCCAGAATCACGAGATCCAATCTAGAGGCCCTTTCCGGCACTCTGCCGGAGGGGAACACGATCACAGAGGGGTTCGTCATCCTCATTGGTGCTTCTCTGATGATGCATGAGTAGTTCACCATAGACCTACGGGCCCGTAGGCAGTAGCTAGATGGCTTCTTCCCTCCTTTTGATTCTCAATACAATGTTCTCCTCGTTGTTCTTGGAGATCTATTTGATGTAATGACTTTTTGTGTTGTGTTCGTTGGGATCCGGTGAAGTTCAAGTTTATGATCAGATCTATCCATGAATATTATTTGAGTTTTCTTTGAACTCTTATATGCATGATTGTTATAGCCTCGTATTTCTTCTCCGAATCTTTGGTTTAATTAGGCCAACTAGATTGATTTTTCTTGCAATGGGAAGAGGTGCTCTATGATGGGTTTGATCTTATGGTGTCCTCACCCAATGACAGAAGGGGTAGCAAGGCACATATATATCGTTGCTATTAAAGATAAAAAGATGGGGTCTATTCCTACATCAATATATCTTGTCTACATCATGTCATTGTTCTTATTGCATCACTCCGTTTCTCCATGAACTTAATACACTAGATGCATGCTGGATAACGGTTGATGTGTGTAGTAATAGTAGTAGATGCAGGCAGGAGTCGGTCTACTAATCTTGGACGTGATGCCTATATACATGATCATTGCCTTGGATATCGTAATAATTGTTTGTTCTTCTATCAATTGCCCAATAGTAATTTGTTTACCCACCGTATGCTATTTTCTCAAGAGAAACCACTAGTGAAATCTATGGCCCCGGGTCCATCTTTTATCATATTGTTTTCAGAACTATTATTCCAAAACCCAAACATACCTTGTTGCACTTTTTCTTTACTTATTTTTGTGTGTGTTTTTGCAAGATCTATTTATCCAATCTACCATAATTTTATCTATTTTTTTTACCGTAGAGGGATTGACAACCCCTCTTCTGCGTTGGGTTGCAAGTATTTGTTTTTTGTGTGCAGGTACCGTTTACATAGTGTTGCTTGGTTCTCCTACTGTATTGATAACCTTGGTTTCATAACTGAGAAGAATACTTACCGTAGCTGTGCTGCATCATCCCTTCCTCTTTGGGAAATACCGATGCAGTCTAAGCAACGTCAAAAGGATTTCTGGCACAGTTGCCGAGGAGACATGATCAACATCTATCAGGTTCCTAATCATAAATCTCATATCTTCGCAATTTACATCATTTCCCATTTGCCTCTTGTTTTCATCTCCCCCACTTCACAAAAAAATGCGTTTTTATTCGCCCTTTTCTCATCAGATCTCTTTTTTGCTTGCAATCTTGTTTGCGTAGTAACGATGTGATGTAGGGCGGAACCCTAAGGGCCGATCTTTCACGTTTGGAGTGGATCCTATGGGGAAACACAAAGAACGCGCGAAAGAACATGAGGGAAATCACGGGGACAAACGAGAGAAACACTCAACCGACAAGTGATTGATCACACAAGGGCTAGATCACCGAAAGCACAAAGCGACACGAGATCCAAAGTCAACAAAGGAAGATACAAGAGTAACCGTTCTTCTCTGTGAGGAGGTCTTGATTGTCTTCTCCGGATGGAGGCCTTGAATCCAGATGGATCTTCTCCGAAGAGGCGCGGTCCCTCACGTGGAGTAGATCCAGTACGGATGAGCAATGCTCTATCACAATGCTAACCCTATCTAGGAGGTGGGAGTGGTCTATATATAGTCTTAGTGCAAAAGAGGGGCGAAGTGAAGGGGTACATGGGCCTCAGCCTGCACTGGACGCATCCAGGGTCCGGACGTCCGTGGGGCGCCGGTCGTCCGGAGGCTCGCGGGGCCCCGGACGTTCGGGGTTCCTCGGATGTCCGCAGATTCTGTTCTGTGGTCGCTGGCACGGTCGTCCGGACGCCTTCGGATTTCCGTAATTTTCGTTCTGTGGTCGCTGGCACGGTCGTCCGTAAGGGCTCGGTCGTCCGGAGCCTGGGAGTGGCCGGTCGACTGGGTTGGGCCGGTTGTCCGAGGCCTGTAGCTCTGGCCTGCCTTTCTCCTCTCGGCTGTAGCATCCTCCAGGGGTCGGACGTCCGTGCCTGGCCGGTCGTCCGGTTCCTATAGCTTCCAAAGCAGTCCTTCCTCTTGATCTTCACACTTGGTGTTCTCGCCATCTTGGCCATTGAGTGTAGCTGTCCCGTGGCTCTCCTCCAAGTACCTGATCACACACAGAGTCTCCGCATGAGGTAGTAGCCATGTCTCATGAGTAGAAAGCGGAAGTTCGGAGAGGAGCTGTTGGAAATATGCCCTAGAGGCAATAATAAAAGTATTATTATATTTCATTGTTCATGATAATTGTCTTTTATTCATGCTATAACTGTATTATCCGGAAATCGTAATACACGTGTGAATACTTAGACCACACAATGTCCCTGGTAAGCCTCTAGTTGACCAGCTCGTTGTGATCAACAGATAGTCATGGTTTCCTGACTATGGACATTGGATGTCGTTGATAACGGGATCACATCATTAGGAGAATGATGTGATGGACAAGACCCAATCCTAAGCATAGCATAAAAGATCGTGTAGTTCGTTTTGCTAGAGCTTTGCAAGTGTCAAGTATCTCTTCCTACGACCATGAGATCGTGTAACTCCCGGATACCGTAAGAGTGCCTTGGGTGTACCAAACGTCACAACGTAACTGGGTGACTATAAAGGTGCATTACAGGTATCTCCGAAAGTAGCTGTTGGGTTGACACGGATCGAGACTGGGATTTGTCACTCCGTATGACGGAGAGGTATCTCTGGGCCCACTCGGTAATGCATCATCATATTGAGCTCAATGTGACCAAGGAGTTGGACACGGGATCATGCATTACGGTACGAGTAAAGTGACTTGCCGGTAACGAGACTGAACAAGGTATTGGGATACCGACGATCGAGTCTCAGGCAAGTAACGTACCGATTGACAAAGGGAATTGCATACAGGGTTTGATCGAATCCTCGACATAGTGGTTCATCCGATGACAACATCGAGGAGCATGTGGGAGCCATCATGGGTATCCAGATCCCGCTGATGGTTATTGACTGAGAGCGTCTCGGTCATGTCTGCTTGTCTCCCGAACCCGTAGGGTCTACACACTTAAGGTTCGGTTACGCTAGGGTTGTAGGGATATGTATATGCAGTAACCCGAATGTTGTTCGGAGTCCCGGATGAGATCCCGGACGTCACGAGGAGTTCCGGAATGGTCCGGAGGTAAAGATTTATATATGGGAAGTCCTATTTCGGGCATCGGGACAAGTTTCGGGGTTATCGGTATTGTACCGGGACCACCGGAAGGGTCCCGGGGGTCCACCGGGTGGGTCCACCTGCCCCGGGGGGCCACATGGGCTATAAGGGGGTGCGCCTTGGCCTAATGGGCCAAGGGCACCAGCCCCACATAGGCCCATGCGCCTAGGGTTCAAGGGGGCAAGAGTCCTAGGAGGGTAAGGCACCTCCTAGGTGCCTTTGGGGGAGGGAAAACCCCCTTGGCCGCCGCACCCCCTAGGAGATTGGATCTCCTAGGGCCGGCCACCCCCCCTTGGCACCCCTATATATAGTGGGGGAGAGGAGGGACTTCATACCTGAACGCCCTGGCCTTTGGTTGCCTCCTTCTCCCTCCCCAACACCTCATCCACCTCCATAGTGCTTAGCGAAGCTCTGCCGGAGTACTGCAGCTCCATCAACACCATGCCGTCGTGCTGCTGCTGGTGCCATCTCCCTCAACCTCTCCTCCCTCCCTTGCTGGATCAAGAAGAGGAGACGTGGCTGTTCTGTACGTGTGTTGAACGCGGAGGTGTCGTCCGTTCGGCGCTGGTCATCGGTGATTTGGATCACGTCGAGTACGACTACATCATCACCTTGCAAGCTTCCGCACGCGATCTACAAGTGGTATGTAGATGCAAACTCTCTCCCTAGACTCGTTGCTTAGATGAACTCATAGATGGATCTTGGTGAAACCGTAGGAAATTTTTTAATTTTCTGCAACGTTCCCCAACAGTGGCATCATGAGCTAGGTTTATGCGTAGTTCTCTTTGCACGAGTAGAACACAACTTTGTTGTGGGCGTGGATTTTGTCATCTTACTTGCCTCTACTAGTCTTTTCTTGCTCAACGGTATTGTGGGATGAAGCGGCCCGGACCAACCTTACACGTACTCTTACGTGAGACCGGTTCCACCGACTGACATGCACAAGTTGCATAAGGTGGCTGGCGGGTGTCTGTCTCTCCCACCTTAGTTGGAGCGGAATCGATGAACAGGGCCCTTATGAAGGGTAAATAGAAGTTGACAAAATCACGTTGTGGTGATTCGTAGGTAAGAAAACGTTCTTGCTAGAACCCAATTGCAGCCACGTAAAAGATGCAACAACAATTAGAGGACGTCTAACTTGTTTTTGCAGCGATTGATCATGTGATGTGATATGGCCAGAAGTTGTGATGAATGATGAATTGTGATGTATGAGATCATGTTCTTTGTAATAGGATTCACGACTTGCATGTCGATGAGTATGACAACCGGCAGGAGCCATAGGAGTTGTCATTATTTTTTTGTATGACATGCGTGTCATTGAATAACGTCATGTAAACTACTTTACTTTATTGCTAAACGTTAGTCATAGAAGTAGAAGTAGTCGTTGGCGTGACAACTTCATGAAGACACGATGATGGAGATCATGATGATGGAGATCATGGTGTCAAGCCGGTGACAAGATGATCATGGAGCCCCGAAGATGAAGATCAATGGAGCTATATGATATTGGCCATATCATGTCACAACTATAATTGCATGTGATGTTTATTATGTATTATGCATCTTGTTTACTTAGGACGACGGTAGTAAATAAGATGATCCCTTATAAAATTTCAAGAAGTGTTCTCCCCTAACTGTGCACCGTTGCTACAGTTCGTCGTTTCTAAGCACCACGTGATGATCGGGTGTGATGGATTCTTACGTTCACATACAACGGGTGTAAGACAGTTTTACATAGCGAAAACACTTAGGGTTAACTTGACGAGCCTAGCATGTGCAGACATGGCCTCGGAACACGGAGACCGAAAGGTCGAACACGAGTCGTATGGAAGATACGATCAACATGAAAATGTTCACCGATGATGACTAGTCCGTCTCACGTGATGATCGGACACGGGCTAGTCGACTCGGATCGTGTAACACTTAGATGACTAAAGGGATGTCTAATCTAAGTGGGAGTTCATAATTTGATTAGAACTTTATTATCATGAACTTAGTCTAAAACCTTTGCAAATATGTCTTGTAGATCAATGGCCAACGCTAATGTCAACATGAACTTCAACGCGTTCCTAGAGAAAACCAAGCTGAAAGATGATGGCAGCAACTATACGGACTGGGTCCGGAACCTGAGGATCATCCTCATAGCTGCCAGGAAACAATATGTCCTAGAAGGACCGCTAGGTGACGCTCCCGTCCCAGAGAACCAAGACATTATGAATGCTTGGCAGTCTCGCGCTGATGATTACTCCCTCGTTCAGTGCGGCATGCTTTACAGCTTAGAGCCGGGGCTCCAAAAGCGTTTTGAGCATCACAGAGCATATGAGATGTTCGAAGAGCTGAAACTAGTTTTTCAAGCTCATGCCCGGGTCGAGAGATATGATGTCTCCGACAAGTTCTACAATTGTAAGATGGAGGAAAACAGTTCTGTCAGTGAGCACATCCTGAAGATGTCTGGGTTGCACAACCGTATGACCCAGCTGAACATTAACCTCCCAGATGAGGCGGTCATTGACAGAATCCTCCAGTCGCTCCCACCAAGCTACAAGAGCTTTGTGATGAACTACAACATGCAGGGAATGGAAAAGACCATTCCTGAAGTGTTCTCGATGCTGAAGTCAGCAGAGGCTGAAATCAAGAAAGAACATCAAGTGTTGATGGTCAATAAGACCACTAAGTTCAAGAAGGGCAAGGGTAAGAAGAACTTCAAGAAGGACGGCAAAGAAGTTGCCGCACCTGGTAAGCCAGTTACCGGGAAGAAGTCAAAGAAAGGACCCAAGCCTGAGACTGAGTGCTTTTATTGCAAGGGGAAGGGTCACTGGAAGCGGAACTGCCCCAAATACTTAGCGGATAAGAAGGCCGGCAACACCAAAGGTATATTTGATATACATGTGATTGATGTGTACCTTACCAGTACTCGTAGTAACTCCTGGGTATTTGATACCGGTGCCGTTGCTCATATTTGTAACTCACAGCAGGAGCTGCGGAATAAACGGAGACTGGCAAAGGACGAGGTGACGATGCGCGTCGGGAATGGTTCCAAAGTCGATGTGATCGCCGTCGGCACGCTGCCTCTACATTTACCTACGGGATTAGTTTTGAACCTTAATAATTGTTATTTAGTGCCAAGTTTGAGCATGAACATTGTATCAGGATCTCGTTTAATACGAGATGGCTACTCATTTAAGTCTGAGAATAATGGTTGTTCGATTTATATGAGAGATATGTTTTATGGTCATGCTCCGATGGTCAATGGTTTATTCTTAATGAATCTTGAGCGTAATATTACACATGTTCATAGTGTATATGCCAAAAGATTTAAAGTTGATAACGATAGTCCCACATACTTGTGGCATTGCCGCCTTGGTCACATTGGTGTCAAGCGCATGAAGAAGCTCCATGCCGATGGACTTTTAGAGTCTCTTGATTATGAATCGTTTGACACGTGCGAACCATGCCTCTTGGGCAAAATGACCAAGACTCCGTTCTCCGGAACAATGGAGCGAGCTACCAACTTGTTGGAAATCATACATACCGATGTGTGCGGTCCAATGAGCGTTGAGGCTCGCGGAGGATATCGTTATGTTCTCACTCTCACAGATGACTTGAGTAGATATGGGTATGTCTACTTAATGAAACACAAGTCTGAGACCTTTGAAAAGTTCAAGGAATTTCAGAATGAGGTGGAGAATCAACGTGACCGAAAGATAAAATTCTTACGATCAGATCGTGGAGGAGAATACTTAAGTCACGAATTTGGTACACACTTAAAGAAATGTGGAATCGTTTCACAGCTCACGCCGCCTGGAACACCTCAGCGAAACGGAGTGTCTGAACGTCGTAATCGCACTCTATTGGATATGGTACGGTCTATGATGTCTCTTACCGATTTACCGCTATCATTTTGGGGATACGCTCTAGAGACAGCTACATTCACTTTAAATAGGGCACCGTCTAAATCCGTTGAGACGACACCGTATGAATTATGGTTTGGAAAGAAACCTAAGCTGTCGTTTCTAAAAGTTTGGGGATGCGAAGCTTATGTCAAGAAACTTCAACCTGAAAAGCTCGAACCCAAGTCGGAAAAATGCGTATTCATAGGATACCCTAAGGAAACTATAGGGTATACCTTCTACTTAAGATCCGAAGGCAAGATCTTTGTTGCCAAGAACGGATGCTTTCTGGAAAAAGAGTTTCTCTCGAAAGAATTAAGTGGGAGGAAAGTAGAACTCGATGAAGTACTACCTCTTGAGCGGGATAGTGACGCAGCACAGGAAACCATTCCTGTGATGCCCACACCAACTGAAGAGGAAAACCATGATAATGATCAAGGTACTTCGGATCAAGTTACTGCTGAACTTCGTAGGTCCACAAGGACACGTTCCGCACCAGAGTGGTACGGCAACCCTGTCCTGGAAATCATGTTGTTAGACAACAATGAACCTTCGAACTATGAAGAAGCAATGGCGGGCCCGGATTCCAACAAATGGCTTGAAGCCATGAAATCCGAGATAGAATCCATGTATGAAAACAAAGTATGGACTTTGACAGACTTGCCCGATGATCGGCGAGCGATAGAAAACAAATGGATCTTTAAGAAGAAGACAGACGCGGATGGTAATGTTACCATCTATAAAGCTCGACTTGTCGCTAAGGGTCATCGACAGGTTCAAGGGATTGACTACGACGAGACATTCTCTCCCGTAGCGAAGCTAAAGTCCGTCCGAATCATGTTAGCAATTGCCGCATACTATGATTATGAGATATGGCAGATGGACGTCAAAACAGCATTCCTTAACGGGCATCTTAAGGAAGAACTGTATATGATGCAGCCGGAAGGTTTTGTCGATCCTCTGAACGCTAACAAAGTATGCAAGCTCCAGCGATCCATTTATGGACTGGTGCAAGCATCTCGGAGTTGGAACATTCGCTTTGATGAGATGATCAAAGCGTTTGGGTTTATGCAGACTTATGGAGAAGCCTGCGTTTACAAGAAAGTGAGTGGGAGCTCTGTAGCATTTCTCATATTATATGTAGATGACATACTCCTGATGGGAAATAATATAGAATTTCTGGACAGCATTAAGGCCTACTTGAATAAGTGTTTTTCAATGAAGGACCTTGGAGAAGCTGCTTATATATTAGGCATCAAGATCTATAGAGATAGATCGAGACGCCTCATAGGTCTTTCACAAAGTACATACCTTGATAAGATTTTGAAGAGATTCAGAATGGATCAGTCCAAGAAGGGGTTCTTGCCTATGTTACAAGGTATGAGACTAAGCTCAGCTCAGTCACCGACCACGGCAAAAGATAAAGAAGAGATGAGTGTCATCCCCTATGCTTCAGCCATAGGATCTATTATGTATGCCATGCTGTGTACCAGACCCGATGTAAACCTTGCCGTAAGTTTGGTAGCAAGATACCAAAGTAATCCCGGCAAGGAACACTGGACGGCAGTCAAGAATATCCTGAAGTACCTGAAAAGGACAAAGGACATGTTTCTCGTTTATGGAGGAGACGAAGAGCTCGTCGTAAAGGGTTACGTCGACGCTAGCTTCGACTCAGATCTGGATGACTCTAAGTCACAAACTGGATACGTGTATATGTTGAATGGTGGAGCAGTAAGCTGGTGCAGCTGCAAGCAGAGCGTCGTGGCGGGATCTACGTGTGAAGCGGAGTACATGGCAGCCTCGGAGGCAGCACATGAAGCAATTTGGGTGAAGGAGTTCATCACCGACCTAGGAGTCATACCCAATGCGTCGGGGCCGATCAAACTCTTCTGTGACAACACTGGAGCTATTGCCCTCGCAAAGGAGCCCAGGTTTCACAAGAAGACCAGGCACATCAAGCGTCGTTTCAACTCCATCCGTGAAAATGTTCAAGATGGAGACATAGAGATTTGCAAAGTGCATACGGATCTGAATGTCGCAGATCCGCTGACTAAACCTCTCTCGCGTGCAAAACATGATCAACACCAGAACTCTATGGGTGTTCGATTCATCACAATGTAACTAGATTGGTGACTCTAGTGCAAGTGGGAGACTGTTGGAAATATGCCCTAGAGGCAATAATAAAAGTATTATTATATTTCATTGTTCATGATAATTGTCTTTTATTCATGCTATAACTGTATTATCCGGAAATCGCAATACACGTGTGAATACTTAGACCACACAATGTCCCTGGTAAGCCTCTAGTTGACCAGCTCGTTGTGATCAACAGATAGTCATGGTTTCCTGACTATGGACATTGGATGTCGTTGATAACGGGATCACATCATTAGGAGAATGATGTGATGGACAAGACCCAATCCTAAGCATAGCATAAAAGATCGTGTAGTTCGTTTTGCTAGAGCTTTGCAAGTGTCAAGTATCTCTTCCTACGACCATGAGATCGTGTAACTCCCGGATACCGTAAGAGTGCCTTGGGTGTACCAAACGTCACAACGTAACTGGGTGACTATAAAGGTGCATTACAGGTATCTCCGAAAGTAGCTGTTGGGTTGACACGGATCGAGACTGGGATTTGTCACTCCGTATGACGGAGAGGTATCTCTGGGCCCACTCGGTAATGCATCATCATATTGAGCTCAATGTGACCAAGGAGTTGGACACGGGATCATGCATTACGGTACGAGTAAAGTGACTTGCCGGTAACGAGACTGAACAAGGTATTGGGATACCGACGATCGAGTCTCGGGCAAGTAACGTACCGATTGACAAAGGGAATTGCATACAGGGTTTGATCGAATCCTCGACATAGTGGTTCATCCGATGACAACATCGAGGAGCATGTGGGAGCCATCATGGGTATCCAGATCCCGCTGATGGTTATTGACTGAGAGCGTCTCGGTCATGTCTGCTTGTCTCCCGAACCCGTAGGGTCTACACACTTAAGGTTCGGTTACGCTAGGGTTGTAGGGATATGTATATGCAGTAACCCGAATGTTGTTCGGAGTCCCGGATGAGATCCCGGACGTCACGAGGAGTTCTGGAATGGTCCGGAGGTAAAGATTTATATATGGGAAGTCCTATTTCGGGCATCGGGACAAGTTTCGGGGTTATCGGTATTGTACCGGGACCACCGGAAGGGTCCCGGGGGTCCACCGGGTGGGTCCACCTGCCCCGGGGGGCCACATGGGCTGTAAGGGGGTGCGCCTTGGCCTAATGGGCCAAGGGCACCAGCCCCACATAGGCCCATGCGCCTAGGGTTCAAGGGGGCAAGAGTCCTAGGAGGGTAAGGCACCTCCTAGGTGCCTTTGGGGGAGGGAAAACCCCCTTGGCCGCTGCACCCCCTAGGAGATTGGATCTCCTAGGGCCGGCCACCCCCCCTTGGCACCCCTATATATAGTGGGGGAGAGGAGGGACTTCATACCTGAACGCCCTGGCCTTTGGTTGCCTCCTTCTCCCTCCCCAACACCTCATCCACCTCCATAGTGCTTAGCGAAGCTCTGCCGGAGTACTGCAGCTCCATCAACACCACGCCGTCGTGCTGCTGCTGGTGCCATCTCCCTCAACCTCTCCTCCCTCCCTTGCTGGATCAAGAAGAGGAGACGTGGCTGTTCTGTACGTGTGTTGAACGCGGAGGTGCCGTCCGTTCGGCGCTGGTCATCGGTGATTTGGATCACGTCGAGTACGACTACATCATCACCTTGCAAGCTTCCGCACGCGATCTACAAGTGGTATGTAGATGCAAACTCTCTCCCTAGACTCGTTGCTTAGATGAACTCATAGATGGATCTTGGTGAAACCGTAGGAAAAATTTTAATTTTCTGCAACGTTCCCCAACAGGAGCGAGTTCACCTTATCTTCAATAGCCTTTGCTCGAGCTCTTGTCATGGGTCCAAGTGGTGTTGAGGGAGATGTAGGTATGTCCATGGGGATGAGCGAGGGATGCTCCGCATCATCCCCCCTGGGAAAGATACGACCTCGGATCAAAAGTTTCATCACCATGGTATGGCGCGAGGTCCTTGATGTTGAAGATGTCGCTCACATTGTACTTGTCTTGTGGGAGGTCGATCTTGTAGGCATTGTTGTTGTAGCGTGCTAGCACCTTGAAGGGTCCATCGGCTTGAGGGAGAAGTTTGGACTTGCGTTCATTGGGGAAGCGGTCCTTGCGAAGGTGTAGCCACACGCGATCGCCTATGTTGAAGATCATGGGTTGCTTGTTGGCGTTGAGCTTGGTCGCTAGTCGTTCTACTTGGCGCTTGATGGTGTTCCTTGTATCCTCATGCATCTTCTTGATGTAGCTTGCCCATGCACTCGCATCCAAGTTGGTGCGCTCTTGTAGAGGAAGAGGTAGAATGTCCAATGGGGACAACGGGTTGAAGCCGTAGACGACCTCGAAGGGGGACTTGCCGGTAGTCGAATGTCTTGCACGGTTGTAGGCATACTCAGCGATGGGTAGACATGCCTCCCACTCCTTGTTGTTCTTCTTGATCAACACGCAAAGTAGAGTGGAGAGTTTCCGGTTCGTCACCTCCGTTTGGCCGTCGGTTTGAGGATGGTAAGCAGATGAGAACAAGAGCTTGATTCCGAGCTTGGCGCATAGCGTCTTCCAAAAGTAACTCAAGAACTTGACGTCACGTCCGGAGACGATTGTCTTTGGTACTCCATGGAGGCGCAAGATTTCCCTACAAAAGAGATTTGCAACGTGTGAAGCATCGTCTATCTTGTTGCAAGGAATGAAATGTGCCATCTTAGAAAATTGGTCCACAACAACAAACACAGAATCCTTTCCATTTTGAGTTCTAGGCAAACCAAGTACAAAATCCATGCTAATGTCTTCCCAAGGTTGATAAGGAATAGGAAGAGGCATGTAAAGACCATGTGATTGAGCTTTAGACTTAGCTTTGTGACATGTAGAACATCGGTTGGTGAAGCATGAGACGTCACGGAACATCTTGGGCCAAAAGTAGTTCTTGGAGAGTGTGGCGAATGTCTTGTCGTGTCCAAATTGTCCCATGAGTCCGCCTCCATGAGCCTCTTGCAAACGGAGCAAACGAAGAGAAGACTCGGGAATGCATAGTTTGTTAGCTCTCATAAGATAACCATCCTTGATGTAATATCGTTCCCAAGATGTATGCGTCAAACATTTAGCATAAGGAGTAGCAAAAGATGGATCATTGGCATACAAGTCTTTTATGTGCTCAAAGCCAATAACATTCAACTCAAGTTTAGTGACAAGCGTGCATATGCGTGAAAGTGCATCCACAACTACATTTTCCTTACCCTTAATGTACTTGATCAGATAGGGGAAATATTCGATAAATTCACTCCATTTGGCATGACGCATGTTCAACTTAGTTTGACCTTTTAAGTACTTAAGCGTTTCATGATCGGTATGGATGACAAACTCATGAGGTCTAAGATAATGTTCCCAAACATGTAGCACATGCACTAAAGCATACAATTCTTTGTCATAGATGGGATAGTTAAGTTGTGCACCGGAGAGTTTTTCACTAAAATAAGCAATGGCTCGTTTTTCTTGCATCAAAACTCCGCCAATTCCGATACCACTTGCATCACAATGAACCTCAAAAGTTTTGTCAAAGTTGGGTAAAGCAAGAATCGGAGCATGAGTAAGCAAAGACTTGAGCTCATCAAAAGCGGTGGATTGCAAAGATCCCCAAACGAAAGGAGCATTCTTCTTACTCAAGGCATGCAAAGGAGCGGCAATAGTGCTAAAGTCTTTCACAAAGCGACGATAAAAACCCGCAAGACCAAGAAAGATACGCACTTGTTGCAAATTGGTGGGTTGTGGCCAAGTTTTAATTGCTTCAATTTTAGATTCATCAACATGGACACCCTTGGAAGAAACGACAAAACCCAAGAAAACAAGTTTGTTAACACCAAACGTGCACTTTTTCATGTTGGCATAAAGACATTCCTTGCGAAGCATTTGCAAAACAGCCCTAACATGATTAAGTTGCTCTTTCATGGATTTGCTAAACACAAGAATATCATCAAAGTAAACCACAACAAAGACTCCAATATAAGGTCGAAGCACAAAATGCATAAGACGCATGAAAGTACCGGGAGCTTCCGACAAACCCATAGGCATAACCAACCACTCATACAAGCCAAATTTGGTTTTGAAAGCAGTTTTCCACTCATCACCTTCTTGTATGCGGATTTGATAATAGACACTTTTAAGATCAATTTTTGAGAAAAAGGCGGCACCGCTAAGTTCATCAAGCATATCATCTAGGCGAGGAATGGGATGCCTATAGCGAACGGTAATAGCATTTATAGGTCTACAATCAAAACACATGCAGAAACTTCCATCTTGCTTAGGCAGAAGTATAACGGGAACGGCACAAGGACTTAAGCTTTCACGTACATGACCGTTGTCGATTAGTTGTTGTACTTGTCGTTGGATCTCCTTATAGTTTCTTCGGGGTTGACGCGGTATGGAGATTTGTTTGGAAGGGGCGCTCCGGGGATGAGGTCGATTCGATGCTCAATGCCTCATAGAGGAGGTAGACCCGGAGGTAGCTCATCGGGGAAAACATCTTGGAATTCCTGCAAAAGAGATTGAAACACTAAAGGTAGCTCGTGAGAGGTGTTAGTTTTTGGTTCCCCATCCTTGCACACAAGGACAAAGTGCATAACACTCGATGGGTTCTCACACACTTCTCTCATCTCACTTTTTCTGGAAAATAGGACTAGGTTTTTCTAGGTGAAGAGGCGCTCAAGTTTGGCTTGTGGCTCTCACTCACTTTTTGGTGGATCACTTTCTCACTCTTCTCTCTATGATGGGTGGCTTGCTTGTCAGCTATCACTTGACTAGGAGACATAGGTTGTAGCACATACTCCTTTCCTTTCATCTTGAAGCTATAGTGATTGGTACGCCCGTTGTGGATGACACCACGGTCGAATTGCCATGGTCGACCAAGAAGGAGGTGGCAAACGGACATTGGGATGACATCACACTCCAAAGTGTCTTCATATGCACCAATTTTGAAGGAGACTTGGACTGTATGCTCAACTCGTATAGTGCCTGAGTCACTTAGCCATTGAACCTTGTAGGGGTGCGGGTGCTTCATCTTGAACAATTGAAGCTTGGAGCATAGCTCTTCACTTGACAAGTTGTGACAACTACCTCCATCGATGATGACCTTGATGGACCTTCCATTGATGCCGGCCTTTGTGTGGAAGATGTGGCGTCTTTGTTCTTCTTCATGTTGATGTTGAAGAGTGAAGACTTTGGAGACAACGAGAGTGGGGCTCGAATCCTCATCACAAAATACTTGATCATCTTCATCCTCATTCACTCGCCGGTGCATGGACACTTGCTCAAGGGCTTCCATCTCCTCGTCACTCATGGAGTCATAGGTTCCATCATCATTGAGGATCATGGTTCGCTTGTTTGTGCATTCATAGGATTTGTTGCCTTGGTCGCCGCAAGTGAAACACTTGAAGGAGCTTGTCTTGATGGTCTCATCGGTCGGAGTAGATGATGAAGCACGCGTCTTGAAGTTGCTTGTAGTAGGAGGAGGACGACTTGAACTAGTCGAAGTTTTCTTGTAACTTGACTTGTCGTCGTTGCTTGGAGAAGGCTTGATTGATGTAGAGGTTGGAGGAGTTGTTGAAGCTTGGTTGTTGGAGAAGCCGTAGGTCTTGGACGAGTACTTGGCGTACTTGAAGTCATCTTGCACTTGACGTTCCGCCTTTGTAGCTTGATGCACGAGCTCAATGAGGTTGGAGTAGGGTTGGAAGTCGGCAATCTTCTTGATGGGATGACTGAGTCCATTCAAGAAACGTGCCATAGTTTGCTCATCATCTTCCATGACATTGGCTCGAATCATGGCTATCTCCATTTTCTTGTAGTATTCTTCAACACTCTTTGCTCCTTGCTTGAGGAGTTGGAGTTTCTTGAAGAGGTCGCAGTTGTAGTACGTGGGCACAAAACATGCTCGCATGACATCCTTCATTTGAGCCCAAGTGGTGATAGGTGGTTCACCTCTTGCTTCTCGGCGCTCAAGGACTTGTTCCCACCATATGAGCACATAGTCTTGGAACTCAAGTGATTCCATAGCGATCTTCTTCTCTTCCTCATAGTTGTGAAAAACGAAAGATTTTGTCGACCTTCAATGCCCATGATAGGTACTCTTTGGGATCATTGCTTCCATTGAACTTGGGCATTGTGAATTTGAGCTTGCCATAGCGTTGCTATTCATTGTGTTGTTGGCAATGGTGATGATGACACCCTAGACATGGAGGGTAATCCTCCTCATGTTGCTCTTGGCGTGGAGGAAGTCCATGATCAACTTGCTCTTGTTGAACTTGAGGTTGAGGTGGAGCTTGACGAGCTTGTGGACGAGCTTGAGAAACTTGACGTTGCACACGCGGTTGGTAATTCCTCTCTTGTATTTCTTCTCGAAGGGCTTCCTCTTGATTGCGCCGTTTGCGATTGCGGTTTGCGATGGCTCGACTTGTTTCTTGAAGGGCACATTGCGCCTCAAGAGCTTGCGCTTCTCTTTGCTGTTGTTGAAGACGTTGAGCCTCGGCGTCTTGTTCCTCTTGGTGTAGACGCACTCGTTCTTCTTCTTGGCGCCGTTGTCGTTGTTGTTCTTGAGCTTGAGCAAAAGCGACTTGGTGTGGTTGAGGACGAGATACTTGCTCATCGACTTGCTCTTGTGAATGCTTGTCATGTAGCGGATTGCGAGATGCATGACGGTCTTGACGCACGGCTCGTCGAAGAGTGTTTGATGACGGTGTACTTGAGCCGGAGAAGGAGTCGTCAGAGTGTCGACTTGAGTGGCTCCGTCTTGAGTATGAAGAAGTTGAAGGAGGACGGTTCACCAACAAGGCGCGGATCTCGTCCATTCTTGCATCATTCTCTTGCTTGTGCGTGTCGAGCTTGTTGTCGAAGTAGTCCTTGGTACGTTGCTTGGAGAGTCGCAAGTCGGTGGCGAGGTTGTCGATGCGTTCGTGCATAGCTTGCTGCTCTTGATGTAACGCTTTTTGTGCACCAAAGAGGTGGCTCTTGGTGACGTATGATGACATGTCATCGTCTTGCTCGATGAAGAGTGGGTTGGTAGAAGTACTCGACCTATCCATCATTCCAAGCAAAATGTGAGTGGTAGAACGAGAAGAACATATACCAATGTACCTTGACCGATGTTGACAATGAATCAAGTTCAATCAAATGCGGACAATGAAATAGCACTATTAGTACCAATTCTTGTCAGTTCTCACACCTACACAAGTAAAAGCTTATGTTGGAGCTTGGTTAGGATGGTGGCACAAAATTTTGATGCAATCGTAAGGGAGCTTCAATAATGTTGGAAAAGATTCACAAATTTGCAGATGCAACAAGTAGACCAAGCAAATAGGGGTACACGGAAACACACACGCAAATATATAAGTGGGATTGTGCAAACCAAAAATGAGCCAAAATGTGGAATCCATGAAAATGCTCTTGTTGCACAATACACAAGAGACGCTAGCACGATTGCACAATAGGCGGATACGGAACTTGTGCACAACCTACTAGGCAAAAATTCAACGATCTCTATCCCAAGTATGCTATATGTATGGTATTTCGGTGCTATGATCCAAGATGATCGAGTATGACAATCTTAATGTAGTATGATGCTATGGTTCTTGCTCATAAGCTCTTTGCTTATCTTTCCTCTTTGCTTAAAAGCTTGGGTGGCTCTTTCACTTTTGAGCTCTTTTCTCATGCAAAACTTCATGAACCAAGATAGCAATTGTGTATGCTATGACAACTTTGTGACACACAAGTTGATGTGAAGATATGCATGTCGGTGTCAAAACCGGCGGATCTCGGGTAGGGGTCCTGAACTGTGCGTCTAGGCGGATGGTAACAGGAGACGAGGGACACGATGTTTTACCCAGGTTCAGGCCCTCTTGATGGAGGTAAAACTCTACGTCCTGCTTGATTAATATTGACGATGTGTGTTACAAGAGTGGATCTACCACGAGATCAAGGAGGCTAAACCCTAGAAGCTAACCTATGGTATGATTGTTGTTCGTCCTATGGACTACAGCCATCCGGTTTATATAGACACCGGAGAGGGCTAGGGTTACACAAAGTCGGTTACAAAGGTAGGAGATCTACATATCCGTATCGCCAAGCTTGCCTTCCACGCCAAGGAAAGTCCCATCCGGACACGGGACGAAGTCTTCAATCTTGTATCTTCATAGTCTTGGAGTCCGGCCGATGATGATAGTTCGGCTATCCGGACACCCCCTAGTCCGGAACTCCCTCAGTAGCCCCTGAACCAGGCTTCAATGACGACGAGTCCGGCGCGCATATTGTCTTCGGCATTGCAAGGCGGGTTCCTCCTCCGAATAATTTATAGAAGATTGTGAACACCAGGATAGTGTCCGGCTCTGCAAAAATAAATTCCACATACCACCGTAGAGAGAATAATATTACACAAGATCAATCTGCTGACGTATTCTGTGGCGTGACGTCACACCACTTCCAAGCCTTTACTCGAATTGTTTTTATTGTTCCACCTCAGCGCGTTTAGCGAGGCGGTTTCCTTGGCACGTCTTGTCGAAGCAGAGATCGTGTTCCCCTTATTCCGGGATTCCCATCAATACGGACGTGGGTAACCCAACCGCGCCCGTTGCCACGCCCCCTCCATCGAAGGCGGGTTCCAAACGGTCACGGGGACGGCTCTTGGTATTCTTCCTCTTTATAATGAGACCAAGGCCCGTTCTTTTTATTCAATCCTCTATCGAATCCGCCCCTCTCCCCGAGTTCCAACACCCAGGGCTCCAAATTCAGGCACCTTCGATCTTCGACAATGTCCGGTCCTGACCTACGAGGCCGGTGGATGCCCTCCTCCGTCACGGAGGAGGACGTGCTAAAGCTGAGAGATGCCAGGTACTTAACCTACGAAATTTCGCATAGGCTGCCTGCCCGAGGGCAAGTTATCCCAACTCCCGAGCCTGGCGAGAGCGTCGTGTTCGTGTCTCACTTCCGTCGGGGTTTAGGCTTCCCGACGGATCCCTTCATGAGGGGGCTCATGTTTTACTATGGGCTGGAATTCCACGACCTGGCTCCGGAGTCCATCCTCCACATCTCATCATTCATTGTCGTCTGTGAAGCCTTCCTCCGCACTACCCCTCACTTCGGCTTGTGGCTCAAAACCTTCAACGTGGAGCCGAAGATGGTTGAGGGGCGTCAGGCAGAGTGCGGCGGGGCGGTTATAAGCAAGAGGGCCGAAGCTCCATGGCCCAAGGGCTCTTTCCAGGAGGAGCTCGGCTTGTGGCAACAGGAGTGGTTTTATATCACCGCTCCCCGGGGCAGCAGGCAGAAGCCGCCGCCCGTCTTTCGCTCGGGCCCTCCACAGCAGCTGACGTCATGGGTCAACAAGGGGCGTGACTGGGGGCCGCCCAAAGACGTCCCCCTGTTGCAGGACCGGATTCGAGGCCTCCAAGAAAGGGAGATCAATCTGGTCGCAGTGGTGCAGGTCATGTTGATCCGGCGCCTACTGCCCTGCAAACGTCGCCCCCTCCGCCTGTGGGAATTTAATCCGGAGGGGCCACGAGCTCTTCAACACTTCATGGGTTTGACTCCCATGGAGATGTATAAACTGTTCTTCGGATTGCAAGAGACGCATCCGGAATTGACCGAGGACGCTGGCCTAAGCTGCAATCGCCCGGATACTCAAGTAAGTAGCCCTGTGTCCGGACACACCGTCCATTTATTTATCGTGAGCTTGCCTTTTAACCAGCTATCCCTGGACAGGAGTGGATAGCGCAAGCAAAACTGATACGGTGTCCGGCCCCCCTCCCTGAGACCACGCAGGATCCCGTGTTAATCAAAATGTTGGAGGTCGCACCTTCGAATGAGGGCGAAGGGGGGCACGGGGAAACTGTCACCTCTGCCAAGGAGGTTTTTAGTAAGGGAGGAATCGAGAGTCCCTCCTTCCAGGGGGAGAAGAGGAACGCTTCCGAAGACCCGGAGGCCAAGGCCTCAAAGCGGGGAAAGAAATCTGTACCGGAAGGTCCTGCGCCAGAAAGCGCCCCGGCCGTACTGTCTCCTCGGAGGAATCAGCCCTCTAACGAGCCGTAAGTGAAAAAGGGGGATTTTATAATTATCAGACACCCCTGCTTAATGTCTAAAGGTAACCGAAGTTTTTACCTTGTAGTTCGGATCTCAGCCCATCTCAGCACAGCTCATCTTCGGGAGACCTTCGTCCGGAGATGATGGAAAGCGAAACGCCTCCATCTGCCGCCCCATCGCGCGGGGCGGACGACCCTGAGGTGTCGTCGCGGAGGGTCTCCCTGAGTCCGGCAGGGCCGGAGAGTTCGGCGCCCATTGGAGTACGGCCGGTGGAGCTGCCGGATTTGCTTAAGAGGGCGTCCATCTCAGAAGATCACCGCGTATTAATGGGTGGTGTGATTGAGAGGATCTCGTCCGCCGAAACCGGCTTGTATGAGGCCGTCAGAAGTTTACTGACGGGATTTGAGGTACGCAAAAAATGACATACCTGTTGACAGTTTTGCACATGAAGTGCGCCCTGTATAGATAGTAGCCCCTGAGACTTGGTATGCTGTCGAAAACGACAGCGTGCCTAGGATCATAATCTCAGTTATTAACTGTCGCCTTTCCCATGCAGGTGGCGGAACGTTCGGTGGCCAGCCGGACTGATGAATTTGCCGAGCTGAAGAAGCAACTCGACACTGCGGATGCGGACATCTCGCTGGTCAATAGACGACTTGATGAGTCACAAGGTATGTGGTTGCTCCGCGGTTGCTTAGTAAGGGAGCTGACGCCCATTCCTTACAAATTGTATGCTAGATGCAGATGGTGCTGCTGCTGTGGAAGACCTTCGAGCAGAACTTGCTCGGGCCAAGGAGCAAGCCAGAAAAAGCGAGGCGGCTGCCTTGAAGGCAGCGGAAGGGCTAGAAGCCGAGAAGGCTGCTCACTGCCAAAGCAGGGAGGAGATGGCCGGAATGGCCATGAAATTAAGAGTTGCTACCGACCGCCTGGAGGTTCTTGAAGGAGAACGCCGAGCGGAGCAAGAAGACCTGAAGAAGGCCGATGCCGAAGCCAAGGATGCCCGTAGTGCGATGCGGGCTATGAAGGAGGAACTACGTCAGGTCGGAGACATTGTGGCTGGAAAGCCCTTTATGCTGCGTAGGAAGTTTACGGATCCGAAGTATGCTCAGCTGGGCCGATTGTACGGTGCGGAGGATCCTTATCTGGACTTGGCGGCGAGTGCGGCTGACGCAGTCGTGCACTTTCACAGCCAGGAGGATCATGAAATGGAAGAGCTTTTCTGGTCTCAATTCCATAGTCCGGAGCGTCCACTTTTGTTGAGTGATCGGCTGGTTGAGTGGGCTGAGCTGCATAGATTGTCCGAACTGGCCATGACGGATGTGGTCACTCATCTGTGGCCGAAAAGGCCCAAGCCGAAGAGTTATTTTGGCTTGTTGCAGCAATTCCTTGGGGCAGTGCCGCATATTAAGGCGATGAAGCGGTCGGCATGCGTAGAAGGTGCACGGATGGCTCTCGCCCGTGGTAAAACATACTGGGCGGAGATGGATGCCACCGCTGTCGCATCCCGGGGTTCGGACAAAAGCCGATTCCCCACCGAGCATTACTTTGAGGAAGTCCTGCAGGGCGCTCGTATAATAGAGTCGCAGTGCTCGAAAGATGTTATGTTTGAATGACATGTATGATTTCTAAGATCATGTTTATAATGCAATGACTTTTTATACTTGTGTGTTCAAGTATTGAACTATCTCCTGTGCGGCCGTATATATATGTATAATCTGAAAGATGGCAGTCTTTGGCTTCAGCCCCCACGCACATGGTGCGGGGGTGTTTGCAAAAAGAAAAACGCTTTTTCACACTTAATCCAACGTCTTGGTCCTTGTAAGGAGGTGATAGCGTAGCAAACTAGGCAACCGGACTATAATGCTTTATCACTTTCACTTAGCCATAGGAGCTCGAATGTGGGGCTACTATATAGCCCCTGATGGCACCGCGCTTCTCCGAACTCGGGGCGCGTATGTGCCTGACCGGGAAGCGGTCCTTCGTCAAAGCGGAGGAATTCTAAACATTCCAATGGTCGATCGAGTGGTTGACCAGTCTCTCGCTATATCATGACAGTCAGTTTTCGGCTTTCTCTACTGAGGTGCTCTCCCGGCCGAACCGGGGCACAATCGCAGTAGTTCTCCTGGTGCCGCGTTAGCCGATGATACGGAACGTAAGGCAGCAAAACACAGGAGCCGGGCAAACCCAACATTTGACCAAAGACATGATTCGGAGCTGATGCATATAAGGCCTAACTCGAGACGCCGAACACTCCCTGAGGTGTTCGGTCTTTATGATATCGGGCAGAATAAAGCCCTAAGCCCCTAGTGTTCAGGTACAGGCGGGAACTTCTGACGCGGCCGATGCCAAAACGCCAGCCTCCTCCTCGGCTCTGGTAGGAAACCGGGGGATGTGTATCAACAAGAGACAGTAAGAAAGGTTTACGCAGGGTCTTAATCTGAAAAGAATCCTTGCAACGGGTCCCTACTGCACGTCTGCGCCTGTGTCTCCGTTGTGCTGTATCCTGGACGGGTGTAGCACGTGCTTCATCTGTAAAAGAGAAGGACTTAGTTTCTAAGAAATATCGTGCAAAAAGTGTATATAAAAAGAAAGTATAATTTGGGAGATGAAGAAAGTTGAGCTTTATTGGCTTTCATCATTTATGCGCGCGGCCCCCTAAAAAAAGGGGTATGCGGCTGGGAAGCCCCTTGTTAAGTTACGCCGGACTCGTCTAACCATGTCCGAGGTCTAAATGACCTGTTTTTAGGGGCTTTGACCTGCAAGGTCGGAATAATGTGTGGCTGTCGAGGCAGCCGCACATTCTCCGTGGTCGAGAGACACCTGGAGTTTTGAGAATATGCCCCGTGGACCGGGCATTTTTAAGCGTAAGAGACGCGTAATGTGGTATTGCATTAAAGCGGGCGAAAGCTGCACGCCCCAGTAGTGCTTAAGGGCTACTGCTAAATGGGGCGATGGAGGGTGAGCTTTTCGCGACGGAGGTTGTCGGATGAACCGAACACGACCTCTAGTGGTACAGAGCCTGTGAGATTGGCTGAAAAGGCCTGGCGTCACTCCTTTGAAGGAAGTGCTGCTATAGCGAATTTTGGTGGGTTCTATCCCCAGTCTGCGGACGGTGTCCTGGTATAGCAGGTGCCGCGCTGCGTGTTATCACGTGAAGTGAGTTCACTGTTTTGACTTCTAATGGGAAAGTCTTTTGGTTTCTGGAGCGCTGCTTTTGGGTTTCGTCATGTTCACTTGGTGTGTCGAGCCCTTTGTGTTCGGCGTTAAGTCGGCCGGACTGCTTGAAGACCCAACAATCTTGGTGGGTATGGTTTGCAGGCTTCCCGAAGGTACCGTGTATTTGACACAGTCTGTCCAGAATCTTGTTGAGGTTGGATAGCTCGTCACTGTTATCCTTTAGGGGCAGTGTTTTGTTGTTCGGCCGAGAGCTTTTGAATCCGGCGTTGACCGCCATACTATTTGGGCCATTTTCCTTATTCCGGCGCTGATCTTTTTCGCGTCGTGATTTCCCATTTCCATCCCTGATTTCGGATGTACTCGGGTCGCTGGTGCAGCATCTAGCCAGCCAGCTGTCTTCCCCCGCGCAAAAGCGGGTCATGAGACTTGTTAGTGCGGCCATTGTTCTTGGTTTTTCCTGGCCGAGGTGTCTGGCGAGCCATTTGTCTCGGACGTTGTGTTTAAAGGCTGCTAAGGCTTCAGCGTCCGGACAGTCGACTATTTGGTTCTTTTTAGTGAGGAACCTGTTCCAGAATTTGCGTGCTGATTCTCCGGGCTGTTGAGTTATGTGACTTAAATCATCTGCATCCGGAGGCCGGACATAAGTCCCCTGGAAATTTGCTCGAAACGCATCCTCAAGCTCTTCCCAACTTCCAATCGTATTTTCTGGGAGGCTTTTAAGCCAATGCCGAGCCGGCCCTTTGAGCTTGAGGGGTAGGTATTTTATGGCATGGAGATCGTCTCCTCTTGCCATATGTATGTGTAGGATATAATCCTCAATCCAGACTCCGGGGTCTGTTGTTCCGTCGTATGCCTCTATGTTCACGGGTTTAAATCCCGCTGGAAATCCATGATCCAGTACCTCATTGGTAAAACATAGTGGGTGTGCGGCGCCCCTGCATTTGGGTGTGCCGTTGTCTTCAAAAGCTCGGCTGGTTGTGTTACTTCCTGGAGTCTTCTTTTTTGGCCCATAGATAGACCTGGCTGGGTTATCCTTTTTCTGAGGATCTTTATGCTGATCGTGTGCCGGCTTGTGTGCGGCGCCCCGTGTTGCTCTTGGCCTGTCATCTGGTCGTCTATCCGGCCAGGCGGCTTCTTTCTTTTTTGACTGCGGGGGCTCTAAGGCCTCCTCGTCAAATTCGGGCAACAGCTTGCGCTTCGGGTAGCTCTTTGTCTGGTGACTAGTGCCGTATTTATCTGCGGTGTTGAGTACTTTGCTCCATCTCATTCTGAGTGCGTCTTCCGCTGTTTTGAGGTTCCGCTTTTGCTTCTTCAAACTTCTTGCAGTGGCGACGAGCCTTTTATGAAGATTCATATGCTCTGGTGATGTGAGATCATCTTCGCCGGGGATGGGTTGCTTGTCCAGTTCATGTCCGGCTGGCTGCTTGTTGACGTGTGCGTCGTCCACTGCTTCGTCCTGCTCTAAGGCCGGGTCCGTATGGGTGCCGTTTTTGTCGATGCCGGTCTTCGGGCGGCGCTTGCGTCGCCGCTTTGTTTGTTTGTTGGGGGAGTTGTCCTTTGCCACGTCCCGTTTTTCCTCATTGTCGCTTCCTTTTGGTGTGTCCACCATGTATACGTCGTGGGCTGGAGTGGCTTTCCTGCGCCCGTTAGGCGCTGGTTCTTGGTCGTCTCCAGCATCGTCGTCCATACCGTCGATGTCCTCGGAGTCGTAGTCTAGCATGTCAGTTAAATCGTCGACAACGGCTACCAAGTGGGTGGTGGGTGGGCTTTGAATTTCTTCGTCGTCCGCATCCCAACCGTCCTGACCGCAGTCCGGCCAGGGCTCTCCTGATAACGAGAGATATTTTAGCGAACTCAAGATGTCGCCGAAAGGTGAGTGTTGAAAGACGTCCGCTGCGGTGAACTCCATGATCGGCGCCCAATCGGATTCGACCGGGGCGGGCGCGGGAGGTTCGGAGTCCGGCGAGGAGTCCGGCACCTCGGAGTCACGAGCTTTATGGGGGACAAAGTCAGTGTTCGACTCTATCGTCGTAGAGGTTGCAGCCCCCGAGGCGGTGTCTAGGCATCCATCCTCGATCTGCGGAGCTGGCTCCGAATTGAAGATCGGAGCGGTTTCGAGTGCGGCCTCGAAGGTACTGTCCGGCTGCAGAGCTAAATCATGCTCGCCGCGACAGTGCGGCACGCTCGGCTGTGGCTCGAACCTATCGAGGATCAAGTCCCCGCGGATGTCAGCCGTGAAGTTCAAACTTCCAAACCTGACCTGACGGCCAGGGGCGTAGCTTTCGATCTGCTCCAGTTGGCCAAGCGAATTGGCCCGCAGTGCAAAGCCGCCGAATACGAAGATTTGTCCGGGGAGGAAGGTCTCACCCTGGACTGCGTCGTTGATGATGATTGAAGAAGCCATCGAGCCTATCGGTGATGACACAGAGGAACTCTCAATGAAAGCACCAATGTCGGTGTCAAAACCGGCGGATCTCGGGTAGGGGGTCCCGAACTGTGCGTCTAGGCGGATGGTAACAGGAGACGAGGGACACGATGTTTTACCCAGGTTCGGGCCCTCTTGATGGAGGTAAAACCCTACGTCCTGCTTGATTAATATTGATGATGTGTGTTACAAGAGTGGATCTACCACGAGATCAAGGAGGCTAAACCCTAGAAGCTAGCCTATGGTATGATTGTTGTTCGTCCTATGGACTACAGCCATCCGGTTTATATAGACACTGGAGAGGGCTAGGGTTACACAAAGTCGGTTACAAAGGTAGGAGATCTACATATCCGTATCGCCAAGATTGCCTTCCACGCCAAGGAAAGTCCCATCCGGACACGGGACGAAGTCTTCAATCTTGTATCTTCATAGTCTTGGAGTCCGGCCGATGATGATAGTTCGGCTATCCGGACACCCCCTAGTCCGGGACTCCCTCAATGCACCACTATGGTATGGTATGTATGCTATGTAGTATGATCACTAATGTGCACAAGTCATGTTGCCGGCAATACTCAATGGCTAGTATCGATGGGTAAGCTACCCAAATGTAAGGCAATGTGGGTATCAATGCAATTGCAAGGTATGACAAAGATGTCGTTGAGGTTACCGTCCTTGGCGGTGATGAGACCTTTGCGAAGATGAGCCCCGTTGATGATGATGTCGAACCGTACCTATATAGCCGAAACACAATAGGACACGGGAGCCACAACTCAAAATCTCAAAGACCAAAACGTGTCAAAATCGTCATAGGAGGTATTGGGGGATGATGGTGGTGTGTGTGGGTTTGGAAGATGTGGTGGAAGGTGTGGATGTGGTGGTGGCCGAACTGAAAAAAAATTCAGTTTCGTCAGAGTTGCCCGGACGTCCGGGTGGTCACGGTCGTCCGGAGGTCGTTGGACGTCCGGCTGGATCCGGTCGTCCGTGTTCTGGGTGAAAATCGGGCGCGGGATGAACAACACAATTTCGGGTTGGACGGAAGTGGTGAAGTCGAAATCGAGCAGATTTGTGGATGGAAAAGGGTGGGGAGGATGGGGAAAGCTATATCTACACATGGCAACACAAATCCATGGACCAAATCCAACAAAATTTCAACTGACTAACAAATCACAAAATTTTTTTGGGGCTATTTTTGGTGGGGATTTTCGGATTTAGGAAGAAATCAACAAAATCAAGCTAGAAAACACGGAGTAGGGGCTCCAAAAACGTGATCAACGTGGCTCATGATACCAAGATGATGTATGGTGGAACCCTAGGGGCCGATCTTTCACGTTTGGAGTGGATCCTACGGGGAAACACGAAGAACACACGAAAGAACACGAGGGAAATCACGAGGACAAACAAGATAAACACTCAACCGACAAGTGATTGATCACACAAGGGCTAGATCACCGAAAGCACAAAGTGACACGAGATCCAAAGCCAACAAAGGAAGATACAAGAGTAACCGTTCTTCTCCGTGAGGAGGTCTTGATTGTCTTCTCTGGATGGAGGCCTTGAATCCGGATGGATCTTCTCCGAAGAGGCGCGGTCCCTCACGTGGAGTAGATCCGGTACGGATGAGCAATGCTCTATCTCAAATGAGCTATCACAATGCTAACCCTATCTAGGAGGTGGGAGTGGTCTATATATAGTCTTAGTGCAAAAGAGGGGCGAAGTGAAGGGGTACATGGGCCTCAACCCGTAGCTGGACGCAGCCAGGGTCCGGACGTCCGTGGGGCGCCGGTCGTCCGGAGGCTTGCGGGGTCCCGGACGTCCGGGCTTCCTCGGATGTCCGCAGATTCTGTTCTGTGGTCGCTGGCACAGTCGTCCGGACGCCTTTGGATTTTCGTAATTTCCGTTCTGTGGTCGCTGGCACGGTCGTCCGTAAGGGCTCGATCGTCCGGAGCCTGGGAGTGGCCGGTCGACCGGGCTGGGCCGGTCATTCGAGGCTTGTAGCTCTGGCCTGCCTTTCTCTTCTCGGCTGTAGCATCCTCCAGGGGTCGGACGTCCGTGCCTGGCCGGTTGTCCGGGTCCTATAGCTTCCAAAGCAGTCCTTCCTCTTGATCTTCACACTTGGTGTTCTCGCCATCTTGGCCATTGAGTGTAGCTGTCCCATGGCTCTCCTCCAAGTACCTGATCACACACAGAGTCTCCGCATGAGGTAGTAGCCATGTCTCATGAGTAGAAAGCGGAAGTTCAGAGAGGAGCGAGTTCACCTTATCTTCGATAGCCTTTGCTCGAGCTCTTGTCATGGGTCCAAGTGGTGTTGAGGGAGATGTAGGTACGTCCATGAGGATGAGCGAGGGATGCTCTGCATCAAGATGCCTCAAGAAAATATCAAATTATGTGATTTTTCCAATACTAATAATAGTGATTTTGTTAGTATTCCGATTGCTCCTCCCGCCACTAGTGCGGAGTCTTGTGATACTAATGCCGCTTTGTTGAATCTTGTTATGAATGACTAATTTTCCTGTACTCCTAATGAGGATGCCGCGTCCCATCTAAACACATTCATAGAATTGTGTGACATGCAAAAGAAAAAAGATGTGGACAATGATATTGTGAAATTCAAATTATTTTCTTTCTCCTTGAGGGATCGTGCAAAAAATTGATTTTCTTCTTTGCCTCGCAATAGTATTGAGTCTTGGGATAAGTGCAAAGATGCTTTTATTACTAAGTATTTTCCACCCGCGAAAATTATTTTCCTAAGAAACCAAATCATGAATTTTAAGCAACTTAAGCATGAACATGTTGCACAATCTTGGAAAAGATTGAAATTGATGCTAAGAAATTGTCCTACTCATGGTTTAAATCTTTGGATGATTATACAAAATTTTTATGCGGGATTGAATTTTGTCTCTAGAAATCTTTTAGATTCCGCCGTGGGTGGTACTTTTATGGAGATTACTTTGGGTGAAGCTACTAAATTGCTAGATAATATTATGGCAAATTATTCACAATGGCATACCGAAAGGGCACCTACTAGTAAAAAAGTTAATTCGATTGAAGAAATTACTACTCTGAATGAAAAAGTTGGTGCTCTTATATAATTGGTTGCTAGTAAAAATGCTCCTATTGATCTTAATGATATGCCTTTGTCTACTTTGATTGAGCAAAATAGTGATCCCGTAGATGTGAATTTTGTCTCGCGAAACAATTTTAATAACAATGCTTATAGAGGTAATTTTAATCCTAGGCCTTCTCCTGAAAATTCCTCTAATAATTATGGCAATCCCTATGGTAATTCTTCTTACAATAATAATAGGAACCCCTCTGATCTTGAGAATAATATGAAAGAATTTATCAATGCTCAAAAAGTTTTCTATACTACGATAGAAAAGAAAAGTTGAATAAGATTGATGATATGTCTAGAAGTATTGATATAATTTCGCATGATGTAGAGATCTCAAGATTAAAATTTTTCCACAAGGTTGATGTGAATGAATCAATTAAAGTTTTATATGTTTCTGTGGATGAAAGTAAGAAAATAACCGCTATGCTTAGAGCGAAAAGAGAATTTTTAGAAAGATTGTTTTCTACTGATTGCTTTCATAACAATGATGAAGATCTTAAAATGATTGGTGTTTCTTCTATTGATTCCTTGTTTATTAATATTAAACTTGATGAAAAGAGGACTGAAGAAGAGTCAACTTTAGCTAGAGGGCGCCCTCATAATTCGGAGGGTGAAAATCTTGTTGAAAATATTGATAAAAGTGGGTTTGGAGAGGTCAAAACTTTATCTAGTGATGTGCCCACTCTTTTGGATTACAAAGACTTTAATTATGATAGTTGCTCTTTAATTGAATTTATTTCTTTGTTGCAATCCATGATAAATTCACCCAATGCCTATGAACAAAATAAAGCTTTTACTAAACATATTGTAGAAGCGATGATGAAAGGTTTAGAAGAAAAGGTGGAATTAGAGATTTCAATTCCTAGAAAATTATATGATGAATGGGAACCTACCATTAAAGTCAAGATTAAACATCATGAATGTTTTGATTTATGTGATTTGGGTGCTAGTGTTTCCACAATTCCAAAATCTGTATGTAATGTGCTTGGTCTTACCAATATTAAAGAATGTTCTGTTAATTTGCATTTGACAGATTCTACTATTAAGAAGCCTTTGGGAAGAATTAATGATGTTCTTATTATTGCAAATAGGAATTGTGTGCCCATAGATTTTTATTGTTCTTGATATTGATTGCAATTCGTCTTGTCCCATCATACTTGGTAGATCAGTTTTTTACGCACTATAGGTGCCGTGATTGATATGAAAGAAGGCAATATTAAATTTCAATTTTCACTAAAAAAGGGTATGGAACACTTCCCTAGAACAAGAATTAAGCCACCATATGAATCAATCATGAGGGCAACCTATGTACCAAAAACGAAAGACGACAATACTTGAATCTATGCATTATGCCTAGCTAGGGGCATAAAACGATAGCGCTTGTTGGGAGGCAACCCAATGAATAAAATTATTTTTACCTTTTTCTTTCTGTTCTTTAGTGTTTGCACAATTATGCTACTTTTATTACTGTGTTTTTATGTATTAATTAGTGTTTGTGCCAAGTAAAGCATTTGAGATCATGTTGGGTGATAGTTGAGTTGATCTTGTTGAAAAACAAAAACTTTTGCGTCCAGTATCTGAATTATTAAAAATCACGGAAGGTCCGACAAATTCTGAACTTTTTACACAATATTTATATACAATTTTCCTACGTTTTCCTAATTTTTCATAATTTTTGGAGTTACATAAGTATGGTCAAAGTCCAGATTACTACAGATTGTTCTGTTTTTGTCAAATTCTGTTTTCCTTGCATTATGTGCTTATTTTGATGAATCTATGGATTGTATCGGGGGTATTAGCCATGGTAAAGCTAGAATAAAGTAGGTATAATACAATGATAAAATATGTATGGGTTTGCAACAATACTTAAAGTGGTGATTTCCTTTATCATACTAACAGATCTCACAAAGGTTTTATTAAATTTTGTGTGATTGAATTTTTCATGTTTTGGGTGAGATCACGATGGATGAAGGAACAAGAAGTGAAAAGAGCGTAAGCTTTGGGATTCCCATGGCACACCAAGTTAATATTCAAGGATAACCAAGCAACTAAGCTTGGGGATGCCCCGGAAGGCATCCCCTCTTTCTTCTAATAACCATCAACAGTTTTACTTGGCGCTATATTTTTAATCGTCACATATCATGAGTTTTGTTTGGAGCGTCTTGTATTATATGAGTCTTTGCTTGTTTTGATATTTAGTTTGTCGCAATTATCCTTGCTGGACACACCTATTTGAGAGAACCGAAATTATGCTATGATTTGTTAGAATTGCTCTATGTGCTTCACTTAAATTTTTTGAGCTATGAAATTGCTCTAGTGCTTCACTTATATCTTTTTGAGCACGATGTGCATTAATTTTTTTTGAAGAAATACTCTCATGCTTCACTTAGATTAATTTGAGAGTTAGTAAATATTTGAAGAAATTCTCTCATGCTTCACTTATATTATTTTGAGAGATGATTTTTTATGCTCATGTTCTTCACTTAAATTTATTTGAGTTGTCAAAAGCAATTGCAACATATGAAATTAGTCCCAAAGTGATAGATATTCAAGATGGATATAATGAAAACTTTCATGAAGATCATTGTACAAAATAAACTTTATTCTTTGTAATAGTTTTGAGATATGATGATAGTAATATGTGAGTCATGTTGGTGAGTAATTATGCTTTAGTAAGAATATTGGTGTTAAGGTTTGTGATTCCCTATGCAAGCACGAAAGTCAATATTTATGCAACGAAATTACATCCTACTTGTGGTGCATTATTTGGTGTTAGTTATGCTCAATGCTCGTTTATGTGAATTTTCGTTTCTTGGTTGGTTGCTTCTTAATCTATTTGCTAGCCTCCATTTGTACTAAGTGGGAATACTACTTGTGCATCCAAAATCCTTAAACCCAGTTATGCCATATGAGTCCACCATACCTACATATATGCGGTACTTCCGTGCCGTTCCAAGTAAAATTGTACGTGCCATCTCTAATTTTCAAAATGAATTTCCTTTTTGTGTGTCCGTACCGCTCATCAAACGGCAGGGGGTGGCCAATATTTTTCCATGCTAGATGTGTTATTCTCAAGATAAGTGTTTATTCACTTGTCACTGCACAAGAGTATGGCGGTAATAGGGATGCACAATCCTGAAATGAAAAAGAAATTTACTTTATTTTGTCAAATAATAAATTCTTTGAAAAGTGTTGGTATGGAAGACACCCGTCGATACAGCTAGCCATGGAAAAAGGAATACACTTTATGTTATGTTTGGAAACCACCTATGATGTATCTAGCATGGAAAGTATTGGGAACTACTCGGTCATTTTCGTTGACGGGAAAAGTATGCCTCCCAAAATTTTTTATCTCTCAATTTAAGCTTTGAGTTCTGGCACCTCTACAAATCTCTACTTCCCTCTATGAAGGGCCTATCCTTTAACTTTATGCAATTTTTATTTTTATTTTGAGTCTCCATATTCTCTTATAAAGCGCCAACTAGGTAGCACTACGATCATACTTGTGCATTGGATGTAGCTAATATTCGGGTGTATTTCGTGAATGGATCAATGATTGAGCATGATGGTCTAGGGATAACTTTATTTAGTGTTGATATTTTGAAAGACATGGTTACTTGTTGATATGCTTGAGTATTGAATGCTTCATGTCAAATATAGACTATTGCTTTGAACCATCTAAAAGTCCAAATGTCCATGCTACAAAAGAAAATAATATGTGATGAACATGTTAGGCAGCATTCCACATCAAAAATTCTAATTTTATCATTTACCTACTCGAGGACGTGTAGGAATTAAGCTTGAGGATGCTGATACGTCTCCAGCATATCTATAATTTTTGATTGTTCCATGCTGTTATATTATCATTCTTGGATGTTTTACATTCATTTTATAACAACTTTATATCATTTTTTGGGACTAACCTATTGACATAGTGCCAGTGTCAGTTGCTGTTTTTGCTTGTTTTTTACTTCACAGAATATCCATATCAAATGGAGTCCAAACGCAGCAAAACTTTTTGGAGATTTTTTTTGACCAGACGACAACTTGGGAGCCAAGGAAGTGGACGAGTGAAGGCCCGTGGGTCCCATAACCCACTAGGGCATGCCAGGAGGCCCAGGCGTGCCCTGATGGGTGGTGGGGCCCATAGAGCTCTGTTGCACCGCCTCTCAGCTCTATAAATACCCAAATATTCCAGAAGCCATAGGAGAGCAATCAAAACCCAATTCCAGCCGCCGTAAGTTCCAAAACTATGAGATCCAATCTAGGGGCCCTTTCCGGCACTCTGCCGGAGGGAGCACGATCACAGAGGGGGTTCATCACCCTCATTGGTGCTCCTCCGATGACGCGTGAGTAGTTCACCATAGACCTATGGGTCTGTAGGCAGTAGCTAGATGGATTCTTCTCTTTGATCTCTTATATGCATGATTGTTATAGCCTCGTATTTCTTCTCCGAATCTTTGGTTTAGTTAAGCCAACTCGATTGATTTTTCTTGCAATGGGAAGAGGTTCTTTGTGATTGGTTCGATCTTACGGTGTCCTCACTGCTACCTCTTGAGCATGCATTGGTTTTCCCTTGAAGAGGAAAGGGTGATGCAACAAAGTAGCATAAGTATTTCCCTCAGTTTTTGAGAACCAATGTATCAATGCATTAGGAGGCTACACTCAAATCCCTCGTACCTGCACAAACAAATAAGAGCCTTGCAACCAACGCGATAAAGGGGTTGTCAATCCCTTCACGGCCATTTGCAAAAGTGAGATCTAATAGAGATAATAAGATAAATATTTTTGGTATTTTTATGATATAGATTGGAAAGTAAAGATTGCAAAATAAAATAGATCAGAAACTTATATGATGGAAAATAGACCCCGGGGCCATAGGTTTCACTAGTGGCTTCTCTCAAGATAGCATAAGTATTACAGTGGGTGAACAAATTACTGTCGAGCAATTGATAGAAAAGTGCATAGTTATGAGAATATCTAGGCATGATCATGTATATAGGCATCACATCCACGACAGGTAGATCGAAACGATTCTGCATCTACTACTATTATTCCACACATCGACCGCTATCCAGCATGCATCTAGAGTATTAAGTTCATAAGAACAGAGTAACACATTAGGCAAGATGACATGATGTAGAGGGATAAACGCAAGCAATATGATATAAACCCCATCTTTTTATCCTTGATGGCAATAATACAATACGTGCCTTGCTGCCCCTGCTGTCACTGGGAAAGGACACCGTAAGATTGAACCCAAAGCTAAGCACTTCTCCCATTGCAAGAAAGGTCAATCTAGTAGGCCAAACCAAAATGATAATTCGAAGAGACTTGCAAAGATAACAAATCATACATAAAAGAATTCAGAGGAGATTCAAATATTGTTCATAGATAATCTTAATAATAAACCCACAATTCACCAGATCTCGACAAACACACCACAAAAACAATTACATCGAATAGATCTCCAAGAAGATCGAGGATAACTTTGTATTGAGATCCAAAGAGAGAGAAGAAGCCATCTAGCTAATAACTATGGACCCGAAGGTCTGTGGTAAACTACTCACACTTCATCGGAGAGGCTATGGTGTTGATGTAGAAGCCCTCCATGATCGATTCCCCCTCCGGCGGAGCACCGGAAAAGGCCCCAAGATGAGATCTCACAGGTACAAAAGGTTGCGGCGGTGGAAATAGGGTTTCATGGTGCTCTTGGATGTTTTCAGGGTATATGAGTATATATAGGCGAAAGAAGTCGGTCAGGGGAGCCACGAGGGGCACACGAGGGTGGGGGAGCGCCTCCCTGCCTCGTGGCCACCTTGTTGCTTCCTTGACGTCCACTCCAAGTCTCCTGGACTGCGTTTGGATTCCGTTTGGTATTCCTTTTCTACGAAACACTGAAATAGGCAAAAAACATCAATTTGGACTGGGCCTCTGGTCAATAGGTTAGTCCCAAAAATAGTATAAAAGTGTATAATAAAGCCCATTAAACATCGAAAACAAATAATATAATAGCATGGAACGATCAAAAATTATAGATACGTTGGAGACGTATCAAGCATCCCCAAGCTTAATTCATGCTCATCCTCGAGTAGGTAAATGATAAAAATAGAATTTTTGATGTGGAATGCTACCTAGCATAATTCTCAATATAATTTTCTTTATTGTGGCATGAATGTTCAGATCCAAAATATTCAATATAAAAGTTTAATATTGACATGAAAATAGTAATACTTCAAGCATGCAAACCAAGTAGTTTATGTCTTATCAAAATAACATAGCCAAAGAAAGCTTATCCCTACAAAATCATATAGTTTGGCCATGCTTCATTTTCGTCACACAAAATGCTCCCATCATGCATAACCCTGGTTTCAGCCAAGCAATTGGTTCATACTTTTTAAAGCGCTTCAGCCTTTTCAACCCTCACGCAATACATGAGCATAAGCCATGGACATAGCACTATGGGTGGAGTAGAGTATGATGATAGAGATTATGTGAGAAAACAAAAAAAGGAGAAAATCTCACATTGACGCGGCTAATCAACGAGCTATGGGGATGCCCATCAATTGATGTCAATATGAGGAGTAGGGATTGCCATGCAACAGATGCACTAGAGCTATAAATGTATGAAAGCTCATCAAAAAGAAACTAAGTGGGTGTGCACCCAACTTGCCTGCTCATGAAGACCTAGGGCATTTTGAGGAAGCCCATCATTGGTATATACAAGCCAAGTTCTATAATGAGAAATTCCCACTAGTATATGAAAGTGACAAAATAAGAAACTCTCTATCATGAAGATCATGATGCTATTTTGAAGCACAAGTGTGGACAAAGGATAGTAACATTGTCCCTTCTCTCTTTTTCTCTCATTTTTTATTTGGGCTTCTTTGGCCTCTTTTTTTTTCCTTTTTTTATTTCGTCCGGAGTATCATCCCAACTTGTGGGGGAATCATAGTCTCCATAATCCTTTCCTCACATGAGAAAAATGCTCTAATAATGGAAATCATCACACTTCTATTTATTTACAACTCAAGAATTACAACTCAATACTTAGGACAAAATATGACTCTATGTGAATGCCTCTGGCGGTGTACCGGGATATGCAATGAATCAAGAGCGACATGTATGAAAGAATTATAAAGGTGGCTTTGCCACAAATACGATGTCAACTACATGATCATGCAAACCAATATGACAATGATGGAGCGTGTCAAAATAAACAGAACGATGGAAAGTTGCATGGCAATATATCTCGCAATGGCTATGGAAATGCCATAATAGGTAGGTATGGTGGCTGTTTTGAGGAAGATATAAGGAGTTTTATGTGTGATAGAGCGTATCGTATCACGGGGTTTGGATGCACCAGCGAAGTTTGCACTAACTCTCAAGAGGGCAATGCACGGTACCATAGAGGCTAGCAAATTGCGGAAGGGTAAGAGTGCGTATAATCCATGGACTCACATTAGTAATAAAGAACTCATATACTTATTGCAAAAGTTTATTAGCCCTCGAAGCAAAGTACTACTATGCATGCTCCTAGGGAAAGGGTTGGTAGGAGTTAACTATCGCGCGATCCCGACCTCCACTCATAAGGAAGGCAATCAAAGAACACCCCATGCTTCAAATTTGTCACACAACATTCGCCATACGTGCATGCTATGGGACTTGCCAACTTTAACACAAGTATTTCTCAATTTCATAATTACCCAACTAGCATGACTCTAACATTACCACCTTTATATCTCAAAACAATTATCAAGTATCAAATTTATCATAGTGTTCAATGCACTCCATATGAAAGTTTTTATTATACCTATCTTGGATGCTCATCATATTAAGACTAAATTTTTTAACCAAAGCAAATTACCATGCTGTTCTAAAGGACTCTCAAAATAATATAAGTGAAGCATCAATGATTAATAATTTCTATAAAATAAAACCACCGCCATGCTCTAAAAAGATATAAGTGAAGTACTAGAGCAAAATTATCTAGCTCAAAAGATATAAGTGAAGCATATAGAGTATTCTAATAAATTTCGATTCATGTGTGTGTCTCCCAAAAGGTGTGTACAGCAAGGATGATTGTGGTAAACTAAAAAGAAAAGACTCAAATCATACAATACGCTCCAAGCAAAACACATATCATGTGGTGAATAAAAATGTAGCATCAAGTAAAGTTACCGATGGACGAAGACGTAAGAGGGGATGCCTTCCGGGGCATCCCCAAGCTTAGGCTTTTGTTTGTCCTTGAATTTTACCTTGGGGTGCCTTGGGCATCCCCAAGCTTACGCTTTTGTTTGTCCTTGAATTTTACCTTGGGGTGCCTTGGGCATCCCCAAGCTTAGTCTATTGCCACTCCTTATTCCATAATTCATCAAATCTTTACCCAAAAACTTGAAAACTTCACAACACAAAACTCAACAGAAAATCTTATGAGCTCCGTTAGCAAAATAAAACAAACCACCATTTTAAGGTACTGTAATTAACTCATTCTTTATTTATATTGGTGTTAAAACTACTGTATTTCAACTTCTCTATGGTTCATACCCCCCGATACTAGCCATAGATTCATCAAAATAAGCAAACAACACTCGAAAAACAGAATCTGTCGAAAATAGAACAATCTGTAGAAATGTGTAACTTTTGAATACTTCTGGAACCACAACAATTCGACCAAAATAGGAAGTCCTATATAATTTGTTTATTAATATTCTTCAAAAAGAATCAACTGAAATAACGTTTCTGTGATTTATGAAAATTATTCTCGTGCGTGCGAAAGTTTATGTTTTTCAGCAAGATCAAACTAACTATCACCCAAGAAGATCCTATAGGTTTTACTTGGCACAAACACTAATTAAAACATAAAACCACATCTAACCATAGGCTAGATGAATTATTTATTACTAAACAGGAACAAAAAGTAAATAACAAAAATAAAATTGGGTTGCCTCCCAACAAGCGCTATTGTTTAACGCCCCTAGCTAGGCATAAGATTTCAACGATGCTCACACGAAAGATAATAATTGAAACACAAAGAGAGCATCATGAAACATGTGACAAACACATTTAAATCTAACATACTTCCTATGCATAGGCATTTTATAAGCAAAAAAATTATCAAGGCAAGCAAAAACTACCATATGCAAGGAAGAATAGAGAAACAATAGCAATCTCAACATAACGAGAGGTAATTTAGTAACATGAAAATTTCTACAACCATATTTCCCTCTCTCATAGTAATTAAATGTAGGATCATAAGCAAATTCAACAATATAGCTATCACAAAACATATTCTTAACACGATCCACATGTATGCAAAGTTGACACTCTTCCAAAATAGTGGGATTAACATTAACTAAAGTCATGACCTCTCCAAACCCACTTTTATCAAAAACTTCATAAGATTAAACATTCTCCAAATATGTGGGATCTAAAGTTGACACTATTCCAAACCCACTTTCAATATTATTGCAAACATTATTATCAATCTCATATTCATCATGGGGCTTAAATAAAATTTCAAGATCATAAGAAGAATCAACCCAATCATGATCATTGCAACAAGTAATAGACGTAGCAAAACTAGCATCCCCAAGCTTAGGGTTTTGCATATTATTAGCACAATTGACATCAAGAGAATTTATAATAACATCATTGCAATCATGCTTTTCATCGAAGGAACTATCAAGTATGGGTGCAATAGCAACGATCTCATGTTTAACATAAGGAACTATAGCAAATTCATCTTCATAAATATTGGCATCATGGCCACAAGAATAGCAAGCATCATGTTCATCAAGGGATATTTCAATCAAATCATCGGAATCATAATTATCTATAGATTCATGTATATCATTATTTTCTTCCAAAGCAACGGTCATTCTCTCAATAAATTCCTTAACATAGGCATTATGAGCATAGTTTTCATAGCAATATTTAAGTATGTCAGAATTTTCAGATTTGTAGAGAGTAATATCATACTTTTCAATCAAAGAAGCAACTTCATGAGCACCCTTAAATATGACAAATTCTTCAATTTGTTAGATATCATAGTAACTATAAAACCCCTTTCCAAAAGAAGATAACATTTCATTATCATTAAACTCACATAGGTAGGGAAGGTGTTTTTTAGGGTTCTTAGAGCAACAAGTAAAATCATAAATTTCACAAAGATTCCAAGCATAGCATAGCAAACTATTTATTTGATACCATAAGAGCTTCCCCTTTTCAGACAAACGGTGACGCACAAAATGAGCATGCTCATCTAAAGATTTCCAATCAACTAGGCTAGTTGGGGTTTCAGCACGAGCGCATAAGGATCGAAGATGATCCAAGTAGAACACTTTAAGTGGATCCATATCAATAGATTTTAGCAAGCAAAGATGCGAGCAAATAGAAGGCACGTGGAAACACAAACAAAAAGACATACGAGAAGAAGGCGAAGAAAAGGCAAATGTGAAGTGGGGGAGAGGAAAATGAGAGGCAAATGGCAAATAATGTAATGCGAGGGATAAGAGTTTATGATGGGTACTTGGTATGTCTTGACTTGTGCATAGACTCCCAGGCAACATCGCCAGAAATTCTTCTTGCTACCTCTTGAGCATGCGTTGGTTTTCCCTTGAAGAGGAAAGGGTGATGCAACAAAGTAGCATAAGTATTTCCCTCGGTTTTTGAGAACCGAGGTATCAATCCAGTAGGAGGCTACACTCAAATCCCTCGTACCTGCACAAACAAATAAGAACCTTGCAGCCAACGCGATAAAGGGGTTGTCAATCCCTTCACGGCCACTTGCAAAAGTGAGATCTGATAGAGATAATAAGATAAATATTTTTGGTATTTTTATGATATAGATTGGAAAGTAAAGATTGCAAAATAAAATAGATCAGAAACTTATATGATGGAAAATAGACCCGGGGGCCATAGGTTTCACTAGTGGCTTCTCTCAAGATAGCATAAGTATTACGATGGGTGAACGAATTACTGTCGAGCAATTGATAGAAAAGTGCATAGTTATGAGAATATCTAGGCATGATCATGTATATAGGCATCACGTCCGCGACAAGTAGATCGAAACGATTATGCATTTACTACTATTACTCCACACATCGACCGCTATCCAGCATGCATCTAGAGTATTAAGTTCATAAGAATAGAGTAACACATTAGGCAAGATCACATGATGTAGATGGATAAACTCAAGCAATATGATATAAACCCCATCTTTTTATCCTCGATGGCAACAATACAATACGTGCCTTGCTGCCCCTGTTGTCACTGGGAAAGGGACACCACAAGATTGAACCCAAAGCTAAGCACTCTCCAATTGCAAGAAAGATCAATCTAGTAGGGCAAACCAAACTGATAACTCGAAGAGACTTGCAAAGATAACAAATCATACATAAAAGAATTCAGAGGAGATTCAAATATTGTTCATAGATAATCTTAATCATAAACCCACAGTTCATCGGATCTCGACAAACACACCGCAAAAAGAATTACATTGAATAGATCTCCAAGAAGATCAAGCAGAACTTTGTATTGAGATCCAAAGAGAGAGAAGAAGCCATCTAGCTAATAACTATGGACCCGAAGGTCTGTGGTAAACTACTCACACTTTATCGGAGAGGCTATGGTGTTGATGTAGAAGCCCTCCGTGATCGATTCCCCCTCCGACGGAGCACCGGAAAAGGCCCCAAGACGGGATCTCACGGGTACAGAAGGTTGCGGCAGTGGAAATAGGGTTTCGTGGTGCTCTTGGATGTTTTCAGGGTATATGAATATATATAGGCGAAAGAAGTCGGTCAGGGGAGCCACGAGGATCCCACGAGGGTGGGGGCGCGCCTACCCCCTGGGCGCGCCTCCCTACCTCATGGCCGCCTCGTTGCTTCCTTGACGTCCACTCCAAGTCTCCTGGATTGCGTTTGTTCCAAAAAAGACTCTCCCAAAGGTTATATTCCATTTGAACTCCGTTTAATATTCCTTTTTTGCGTAACACTGAAATAGGCAAAAAACAACAATTTGGACTGGGCCTCTGGTTAATAGGTTACCAAAAATAGTATAAAAGTGTATAATAAAGCCCATTAAACATCCAAAACAGATAATATAATAGCATGGAACAATAAAAAATTATAGATACGTTGCAGACGTATCACTCACCCAGTGACAGAAGGGGTAGCGACACATGTATGTATTGTTGCTATTAAGGATAAAAATATGGGGTCTATTCGTACATGAATAGATCTTGTCTACATCATGTCATCGTTCGTATGGCATTACTCTGTTTCTTTATGAAGTTAATACACTAGATGCATGCTGAATAGCGGTCGATGCGTGGACTAATAGTAGTAGATGCAGGAAGGAGTCGGTCTACTAATCTTGGACGTGATGCCTATATACATGATCATTGCCTTGGATATCTCATAATTATTTGTTATTCTATCAATTGCCCAACAGTAATTTATTTACACACCATATGCTATTTTCTCGAGAGAAGCGTCTAGTGAAATCTATGGCCCCCAGATCTATCTTTTTATCATATTGTTTTCAGATCTATTATTCCAAAACCCAAAAATACCTTGCTACATTTTTTCTTTACTTTTTTTGTGTGTTTTTGCAAGATCTATTTATCCATTCTACCATAATTTTATTTATTTATTTATTGTAGAGGGATTGACAACCCCTCTTCTGCGTTGGGTTGCAAGTATTTGTTCTTTGTGTGCATGTATCATTTACATAGTGTTGCTTGGTTCTTCTACTGGATTGATTACCTTGGTTTCACAACTGAGGGAAATACTTACCATAGCTATGCTGCATCATCCTTCCTCTTTGGGGAAATACCGACGCAGTCTACGCCACGTTATGGTGCCAGTTGCATTGTAGTGCATGTCATACAAACGAGGAACTACATGCTCCAGGAATGCAAAAATCATGCGTCAGCGAGACGTCACTCACATGCACATCGGGTGCATCATGGTGGTATCAACTCATTGGGAACTGATACGTCCTCAACGCATCTATAATTTTTGATCGTTCCATGATGTTATATTATAATTCTTGTATGTTTTACAATCATTTTATATCATTTTTTGGTACTAACCTATTGACATAGTGCCCAGTGCCAGTTGTTGTTTTCTGCTTATTTTTTTACACCACAGGAAATCAATACCAAACAGAGTCCAAACACAACGGAACTTTTTATGGCTTTTTTCTGGACAAGAAGACACAAGTTAGGCCGAAGAAGTACCAGAGGGGTGCCCCGAGGGGGGCACAACCCATCAAGGTGCGCCGCCTCTTTGCTCTATAAATACCCCAATATTTCAGAAACCCTAGGGGAGTCGACGAAAATTAATTCCAGCCGCCGCAAGTTCCAGAAACACCAGATTTAATCTAGACACCATCACATAGGGGTTCATCATCTCCATTGGTGCCTCTCCGATGATGCGTGAGTAGTTCTTTGTAGACCTACGAGTCCATAGTTAGTAGCTAGATGGCTTCCTCTCTCTCTCTCTCTCTCTCTCTCTCTCTCGATTCTCAATACAATGGTCTCTTGGAGATACATATGATGTAAGTCATTTTGCGGTGTGTTTGCTGGGATCCGATGAACTTTGAGTTTATGATCAGATCTATGTTTTTATCCATGAAAGTTATTTGAGTCCTCTTTGATCTCTTATATGCATGATTGATTATAGGCTCGTACTTCTTCTCCGATATTTGGGTTTTGTTTGTCCAACTTGATCTATTTATCTTGCAATGGGAAGAGGTGCTTTGTGATGGGTTCGATCTTACGGTGCTTGATCCCAGTGACAGAAGGGGAAACGACACATATGTATCATTGCTATTAAGGATAACAAGATGGGGTCTATTTCTACATAAATAGATCTTGTCTACATCATGTCATCGTTCTTACGTTTTTTCCATGAACTTAATACACTAGATGCATGCTGGATAGCGATCGATGTGTGGAGTAATAGTAGTAGATGCAGGCAGGAGTCGGTCTACTAATCTTGGACGTGATGCCTATATAATCATCATTGCCTGGATATCATCATGATTATTTGAAATTCTATCAATTGCCCAACAGTAATTGTTTTCCCACCGTTTACTATTTTTCTCGAGAGAAGCCACTAGTGAAACCTATGACCCCCGGGTCTCTTCTTTATTATAATTGCCTTCGCGGTCTATTTTATTTGCTTTTATTTTCAGATCTATTAAACCAAAAATACAAAAAATACTTTGCTGCACTTTATTTCATTGCGATCTATTTATCCAATATATTACAACTTTATCCCGTTTCCGTGCCAATTTCTGGCGCCGTTACCCGAAAGGGATTTTCAACCCCTTTAACACGTCGGGTTGTGAGTATTTGTTATCTGTGTGCAGGAGCTGTTTACATTGTGTTGCATGGTTCTCCTACTGGTTCGATAACCTTGGTCTCATCACTGAGGGAAATACCTACGGTTGCTGTGCTGCATCATCCCTTTCTCTTTGAGGAAATACCGACGTAGTTCAAGCAAACATCAGGAACACATGCGTGCACTGTCTCCCTAGGGTGTAGTCAACATGTTATTTGTAGATACAAGACTGATCTATATTAGGAAACTAGGGCCAACACCTCCTTAACCCTATCCATTTTCATATACGAAACCTAGGAGCAATTAACTGTACACGGGATCAATTATAAATAAGAAAAGCTCAGGATTTCATCCTTATTTCTTTGTGTGTCAAATTACTTTCTTTTTACGTTGGCGTGATCGACTATTTCCACCACAAGCTCTGACTCCTCAACCCTTGACCGTATTAAATGCCGACAAAGCTTGCTTATGAGTATGTCATCCCAACTAACTCATCTCTGAGCCTTCGTCGAGTGGGCTCTCTTCAATCTTTCTAGTACAATGCATTTTCTTAATTCCCGTGTCTTTTGTATTGTTGCCTATGGCGTAGACTTTTCATTGCAGTTCATCGTGGATTTAATGCCGTCGTCGAGTTTTTTTCCCACCTACTGAAAACAAGCATATGTTGTTTTAACTTGGTCGCCGCCTACACTTCTTCTTTTACCTTTTCTTTGTCCTTCCACTCCCACCCGTGCATGCTAACCTTGTCTCCTCCTACGGTAACTAGACTTCTTTCTGGCCCATGTTCTTTTAATAGACCGTTCATCGCTACTCCACCGCACCTCTCTCCTTGACTACTGTTACCCCCTTGCGTTCCTATCTTAGTGTACCCTCCACGCGCCTCGCCTCCAACCATGGCCGTGGGGATCTCTTTCCTTGAAGAGTCCCTAATTTATACCAAACAATTTTACCTATTTACAGTTTATTCTACAACTAAACCTTAATTAGTATTTTTGTTGGTGCATTTTTCAACATACAATTTAAGCTAGTATAATTATATCTTATTTAACAACTTTTACCATTGAATTATTCAAATGCATATAAATTAATTGTTTATCATTACACAATTACATATGTAACATCATGAATATCCTGGTTTTTAAGTACATGCAAATTGCATTATTTTTTCAGAATTGAGTATGCAACATTCGAAAGAATCTTTTGTTAATATGGCTTTAATATAAACGTAAGGGGAAAAGGTCACAACCGTACACGTTTCCTCTGAAAACACAGCTTAATCGCAGAGGCTCACATACATGTTCTAGTTAGTTTCACTATCATGTTTTTTTTAGAAAAGGGGTGACTCCCCGGCCTCTGCACCAGAACGATGCATTCCACATTTATAGATAAAAAAGGTTCAACAAGGTCTCAAAGTCTAGAAAAGTAAATAAAGGCGAGCTCACACAGAGCCTCAACTCTAAAGACAAAAATGCCACAGAGCCACAACCGGCTGGCAAGAAAAAGATAGGAAAACTAATCGCCTATCCTATTACATGACCGCCATCCAAACCGGTTGAAGATATCCCGCGCTACCATCTCCCAGCGGACAGATCCAGTAACCAAACGCTCCTTGGCCTCCGTCGGAGTGAGTAAGGACCACAAACGGATCAGCGCCGTAGCTCGGAAAAGAACCTGCAAAAAATGAATAGTTGTTGTTCTGTTAAAAGCCAAATCATTCCTGCAGTTCCAAATTGCTCATAACAACGCACATAGTCCAACACGAATGTGACTAGCTGTATCGGACTCTATCCCAGCAAGCCACATTCCAAACAACGAACCAACCGTATTCGGAGGAGTAATGTTAAAGGCAATTTGCACAGTGCGCCACAAAACTCTCGCCAACGGGCACTCAAAGAAGAGATGCTTAATGGTCTCGTCCCGATCACAGAAACTACACCTAGTAGAGCCTGTCCAATTGCGCTTAACCAGGTTGTTCTTTGTCAAAATGACTTGTTTATGTACAAACCACATAAACACTTTAATCTTCAAAGGAACTTTAACTTTCCAAACATGTTTGGAACTAGGAATAACACTAGAGTTAATGACATCGATATACATCGACTTAACCGTGAACACTCCAGACCTAGTAAGTTTCCAGCACAACTGATCGGGCTGATGATCTAACTGAACCTCCATCAGTCTAGTCACCAAATGAAGCCATGCTTCCCACTATCACCAACAAGCACCCTCCAAAACTGGATATTAAGGGGGAGTATAATGTGAGTACGTGTGTGTTTAGTATTAATAGAAGTTTTGCTACATGGTTCTACAATGTTTGAGTCTGACGGACATACTCACCGTGATTTGGAGGATATTAATGTCCGACTTAGTTATAACTAAATAGAGGATTTTATTATATGCCATGTGTCTATTGGTTGTTTGCTCTTGTCTTCCCCTGCCACACTCACTCCTCGTGTTTTGGTCAACATGTTATCTATGGTTCTTAGGGCCGACAATTCATACATGCATGCTTCTCCATGGACTTGAAATGAGAATATTTATTACTTACATGAGTATCTGTTAAATGTTCCTACGTTGGAGCATTGTTCGCCTAGTTTTGATTTAGTTCACATAAAGCCAGGGTACCCAATGTCATTACCTTGTTGTAGGTGTTGTCTCCGTGCTGATGTTTTGACCTTGATTTGTGGTGGTTAGTCTCAACATTCCTGATCAAAATCATTGTCTTGTTTGTTTGCTGGACGCGATGGTGGCAACCCGAGTGTGTTCATCTCTTCTTTAAGATTTGCCACGGAAGAAGTCCGACTTATTCATAGGCGTGACTTCATATTTTAATGGTTCTGGATAGTTATCCTCGTCTTGCAATCTGCTAGTTGATAATTTTCATTTCATTGTCTTGCATCAACTTTAATGAAGATGACTATGTGTATCACAATGACCTTGATTTATGGTGGTTAGTCTCAGCATTCATGATGAAAATCATTGTCTTGTTTGTTTGCTGGACGCGATGGTGACAACCTGAGTGTGTTCATCTCTTCTTTAAGATGTTGCCGCGGAAGAAGTCCGACTTATTCGTAGGCATGACTTCATATTTTAATGGTTCTGCATAGTTATCCTCCTCTTGCACTTTGCTAGTTGATAATTTTCATTTCGTTGTCTTGCATCAACTTTAATGAAGATGACTATGTGTATCACAATGCTGCTGGCGGCTTGCAGTGCCAGCTCACTTGTCCTAGGTACTGTGAGTATTATTTTATCCTTTTGAAAGGTAGCCCAGTTGGAGAAATGCCCTTTGGTTCCTAAATATATCCGATATGAGGAAAACATATTAATAGTTTTAAAAAGTCAAAGAAGTTAAAAAGTTATTTTTGAATAAACTTGACTTTCTTTTGCACTACTACAAAAAATTAGCCTAATGTTTTTTATTTTTTGCCCTAAAGTCAATGGCCTTTTTCTTTCATGGATTATTTTATGGATACAATGGTAGGTCAAATTTATTTCAAAAACTTTTTCAGAATTTGTATTTTTCTGATTATTAATTCTTTTTCCATATATGGTGTATACACACCCAGCAATCGTCCGCCCAGTTGAATGTTACACGTGTAAAGATACATGTTCCCTCACTCAAAAAAAAAAGTCTGGGAATATTTGTTACTTGAACCACCAATTTAGTATACGCACTGCTTCGTCCAATCATATACTGTATTTAAAACCAATGAAGTAATAAAGTAACTAAATCACCCACGAGTATCCATTTCCGAACCCGGGCTCATCTGCACCCGGTGAACAGTAAATTTCTAAAAACACTAAAAGTATTCAAAAAAATCTGATTTTTTTTGCATGTAAGTTGATTGAGTGCGTGATGTGCGTGCCAAATTTCAAATTACTTGGACATCTCAGTTGTTCTCGGCAAAAAAAGAACCAGGTCCAAACCGTGCACAAACAATAATTCTTTTAACATACCTTAAATTTGTTTTTTTTTGCTGAGAGCTACTCAAACCTCCAAATGCTCTAAAAATTGACACAGACATCACGCACACAGTGATCTTTCTCCCCAATTTATTTCGGAATTTTCAATATTTTTAATGATATTATTGTTCACTCCTGAGCCTGGCACCCAGGGGAATCGTCTGAACAATATACCCCGTTCTCTTGGAGTTAATTGCTACAGAGTCCTAGCTCCTCTCCCCCAAAAAACTTAGGGTTCCTCTGCCTCTTGCCGGCGCCGATGCCGGTCCGACTCGTCTTGGTTTTTAGATATTTCTTTGAGTTATGTTAGTGTTTTTTTCCTGCTCAGGAAGGCGAGAGAACGACGACTCTTCGAAGATGGAATAAGGTTCTCCCCACCTAGCCCCGTTCCAACGACACATCTAGCATAGTGTGTTGGCGTGTGGAGGTGTGTCTCCAGTGGATCTGTCTTTGGTGGATCTACTCCGATCTGATCGTCGGTCGTCTATGTTCATCTGTCTTAAGGTTGGATCCTTCCGATCTATGCTACTCTTCATTGACGATGGATGCTGTTCTGGTGCGCTGGTCCTATGAGGTCTTAGCACGACAACTTCCCGACTGTTTACTACAATAAGTTTTGCTCTGCTTCGGCGAGGGAGGGGCGATAACGGTGGTGAACATTCGTCTTGCTTCAGTGGTTGTAGTCGTCGCTAGATGATCTATGGATGCGGATGTAATTTTTATTATTTTCGGTGTTCGTTGTATTAAGATGAATAGATTGGAAGTTTTCTGGAAAAAAGTTGATCAAACAACACATGATACAAAGTGAGGTTCCATGAGAACGTTGCAGTGACTATTTTGTTTTGCTTCTTCTTCCAAATGATAAGATCCACGTGGAATATAACAATTGGAAAAAGTTGGAACATCAAAATTACCGAGCTTATATGAGCACCGCTAAAACATAATAACTCTAAAAAACCATGATAATCATGTACAGCCCCTCAATAATAAAATTACAGAGTAATAGTAATCATGTAGCACTGTTTTCGCTTTTTATTTTTTGGTCTCTTTTCTTTAATAGGAAACTGATAAGAGAATTCACATATGGTAGTCCCCACTTAAAGCAGCAACAATTTTTACAGTCTCCCCCGGCTGCTTGAAATGCATACACAACTCATGGCCGTGAGTAGCCATATTAAGAAAAGCGAGCTTCTAATAGGCATCTCGCTTGAATGAATTCTGCAAAGAAACCCAGATGAATTGTTTACTTGCAGAGTTGCAGGGCGGTAAAGAGGGACGCGCGTAGTAGTAACACAGCATTTGAGAAGGCGATTCAGTTTGAAAGGCATGCGTTTTATACAGCAATAGAGCCGTCAGAGAGCAGGATGTACATATTTGGCACTTCCAAGGCCGGGAGCTAAGTGAACTGAATACTTGTTCGGATCATGCACTTCAAAACAAAGATGCATAGTTTTCCTAATCTACAGTATTGAGCATGGATGACGATTTCAAGATGCGTAGACTTGTTCTTATTGCAGTCAAAATTCGATTGGACCGTGCTTGCGCATACAACGCACGGCCGTACAGTTAGCACTTCAGAGAACATATACTTCTGCTGTTACACAACATCGCATCATTGGGCAGGATTCAACTGAATCATGAGGATCGAGCCAAAGTATATCCAATGCTGAATCATGAAGATCTCGACAAATATTGGACACAACACAAATACTACTCAGTAGCAATGGTCAAATGAGTCGTCAGAGCTCACCCCCCTTCCCCTCGCGTGACCCTCGCGTGGTCTCTCTGAGGCGACTCGAGGGTTCCCAACCCTAGCGCCGCCACCCCCCTTCCCCACTCCTCCTTCCACTCCGCCGTTGCCGCCTGAGGTGCGCCCCTGGCTCGCGCGCGCGTCATCTATGATGGTGGCGGCGGGGATCTGGCTGCTCTGCATCTCGTGGAGGGCCTAGGGCACCGGGGCGGCGGCCCTGGATGGTGTGCCCGGCGTGGATCCCTCGGAAGGTGGCGCCGCTGGGCGCTGGATGGCTGTCCTCTTGGCTGCGTGGGTAGCAAGGGGGCAGCGGACGTGGGTCGCGACGCGGTGGTCTCCTCGCGGACCGCATCGGCGTCTTGTGGAGAAGGCCCGCCTCATCTTGCCCGATCTGCTCGATCCCCTTCTGATTCCGGTGGCCGGCGTCCCTCTTGGTGCTGTCCTTCGGCTCGGGTGGTTTGGAGTTCGAGGTTGTGAGTTGGAACCGGGGTAACCCCTCGGCCAGCGTGGCGGCCACAGCGAAGTCGACGCCTTTGGCGCCGATCCCCTCCTTGGAGGCTTCGGTGAGGTTCCCCTCCTCCTCTTCCTGCCCCCTGCTTAGTGAAAACTTGGTCCCCTGGTTGGGCGGCGACGGCGTTGCGACGTCGTATTCCTTCTTGGAGGCGTCGTCCGGGGATAGCAGTGGTGGCGGGTGTGCAGTGGTGGTTCTGGTGGCGGCGGCTGGTGGCTTGTGCCGGCCTTGTTCACTTGCGGCTGCTTCAACGGCTTTCGTCCTGCGCCGTGTGTAGGGTGATGGCATTAGCGCTGCTTCGCAGCTGCTGTTGCCTTTGAGCTGTTCTGTCTAGCGCTCTGTATCAGTACATGCCGTGGTGGAGCGGTACTTCATCTCACTCATTGTTGGCGGCGAAGATCGGCGGCATGGCGCTGTGGAGGTGCGCCGCCCAATGCGCGGAGATGAACTCGTGCAGGAGGAGGTTGTTGTCTGGCGTCATGGTGACGTCGATGGCGGAGTGGCCTACACAAGGTAGAAGACTCAATATATTCTGAAGACGGACCTGTGGAAGATGGCTGCGAGGACACAAGAGTGTGTCTGACCGGATTGTGCCCCAGATTCGGTATGTGGCTCGGCTGGGGCTTCCGGCTTTTGATGTTAGGTTTAGGTGAGTGGTTTTGGTAGTGGCCCAACTAGCATCCCTTCATCATATGGATAAGAGTAGCGGCATATGTTGTCGAGATGGTGGATTCAGGAATATTGTTTGTAATACTTTATAAGGTCCTCGAGAATAATTTAAAAAGTGGCCTTATGCATTTCCCAGATGCAGAGGCCGGGGGTCATCCTCCTTTTCGAAAAAAAAGCAATGAACAATGTGACCCATAGGAGGTTAATACGAAGCAGGCTTTCAGGCCTGGATTTTTCGTTCATTGCATATCAACCGTTTTTATAGGTTAAAAAAGAATACCATTGACATTGGGTCACATACTCACATCTTCAGTGATATGCACTGGAGTGATCGGAACCATGGAATGTGTTTTCCAGTTGCACCAACAGGCCAAAAATAAAAGAAGACCATGGTTCAGACATGCTCGGTTTCACCTGACGAATCAGATGTACCATGTGGCGACCCAAGTTGACATCAAGCGTTTCATCACTACGATGGTCTTTCTATATATTGTGGGGTGAGAGAGGCTCGAACTCTCGACCTCAGGATCACTCTCAGCTATGAGACCTACGCGCTAGCCAACTGCGCCACCACCCCACTTGTTGCACAGGAAGCGAAACAAACATCCTTGTTAAGCAAACCCAATAACGACCGCAGTTATTTGACACTAGTACCATACATGCTTCAGTTTTCCGGTCGTAATCAGTAGCCCAGTGTTCATCCATGCTTGTTGCTTGATAGATTCGAGGTAACTACGCAAAGCTTTCACGCATCAGGCAGGCAAAAGAAGATGATGGAGGTGCTCAGAGCGTGATGCCGCCGCCGCCACCGGACTGGTCGTCGTCGTCAAAGGTGGAGGAGTAGACGGCGTAGAAGGCTAGAAGCACCAGACGAGGCCGATGGAACCCAGAAGGACCCACCCCAGCAGGTCGTTGCTCAGCCCGGTGGCCTCACTTGACATCCGCTCGTCCACCAGCGCCAGCGCCGAGGCCAGCATCGGGGCTGCTGACGCCGCCGTGGTGCTCGCCACGGCGAGCAGCGGCACGCCCTTGGCCACCACCGGAGCAAGAGCCGAAGACACCCTCTTGCTGCACCTGCACCTCAGCCTCTCGGCCCTGGCCACTCTCAGCTGAGGTAGCCCTGCGGTGTCGTCTCAGTGTTAATCGTAGCTACTTAACATCTCCAATGGGGCTACTAATTGGCACCTTTGACATCACAGATTTCGTGTTGGAAAATTCGACAGAGGTTAGTTAGACTCGTTCAGACACTGAATCACACAATCAACTTGACTCCCGGAGGAAGCAACTGTGCACGCCGGGCGTCAGGCATGAACGCAGCGTACCTCCAACTTGTGTTTCTCCAAGGAAAGCCAACAGACATAAGTATCAGAAGTGTAGGGTTGCACTATACAACAAAAGAGGGTTATTTATAGATTTGGCACGGCAAGAACCTATGGCTGCAGAAAGATAGATAGACAAAATGTGCATTTTTATTTGGCGGCATAGGTTCCCTTGGATTTCCATCAATGAAAAAAATAACGTGCTATAACAAAATAGCGTGATGTACTCCCTCTATTTTTATTTACTCCGCATATTAGCTTTGGTCAAAGTCAAGCTTTGTAAACTTTGACAAAATTTAGACAAAAAATATTAACATATACAATAACAAATCAATACATTTGGATTCATTATTGAATGTACTTCCACATCATATAGATTTGTTATGATAAATATTTATATTCTTTTCAAGTTGCTCAAACTTTAGAAAGTTTGGCTTCAGTCAACTCTAATATGCGGAGTAAATAAAAGGGAGGGAGTACTATTTTGTATGGTTTTTATGAATAATTAATAAAATGGTTACATGCATCAGGCCATGACATGCTATTAACGAGACATTGTACATCAATTTATTTAGCATGACATCGCTCAAAACGCTATGGCGCGTTATTTTTTCACAGATTTTCATGCACACAGGTTCTCTGACTTCTCTCCTCCAGTTCCACTCCACCTCAAACAAAACAAACAAAAATAAGTCTAGGGAATTCTTTGGCACATGCTCATCCTTCACTCAAGGAGTGGGTAGTAGCACACATACCTACCTTCCGTGCTTGACGCGCGGCGATGACAATCATCTGGTTCAAGTTTTCACTTTTGTACACTACTGCAATTTGGTTGTCCATCATCTCTGGCATGAAGATCATGTTGCCAGTCAACATAGGCGCTGGCTTCTTACCAGCATATACCTTTGAGTGTCTGCGTCTGTATCGACTCAATTCAATAACAATCAAAGAACATATGTACTCAGAACTTTATATCATACATTTACGGAGCCGCTATGAGACCATGGGTAGCCCCCCCCCTCTCCGAAAATAATAGGGTCGACCCTGCGCCATCATATCGGTGGCGCATCCATCCGCTAGCAACAATCTCTCAACATCGGCCAGGCCAACATTGTCGTCATGGCCAGAGATCCACCACGCTAACATCCCCATTCGTAAAGATGGCGCCCCTCTGCCTGCAGCAGAGTTAGACATTGAATCGGTGGTCTGGGTGCGTCCTGTAGGGCGCTTCGGTCCTCCAAGGTTGTGGCAGCTCGATGGTCATCGTCACGAGAGGCATCCAACGCGGCGGTCATTTGGATGCATGGGTTCGATGGATCCAACACATGGTTCTTGCATTGCAGTATGACTGTTCGCCAGGGGTGATTGACTCGTTTTTTTTTAGCATCAGTACAGACACAAGCGCTTATATACACGCGCATACACTCACCCCTAAAAACGCACACACGCACACACTACCCCTATGAGGACCTCCGAGAGACTGAGCCGACATATCATCTTGAGATTTATGAAGCAACCGTAGGCGCCTCGGCATCGACGGGAACGTCTCCTCCCACTGAAAGCGCATCGCTGGAAATCCTAAAATAAATCCAGGAATAATGCGAGCACCAGGATTTGAATCCTGATGGGTTGGGGATACCACTGTCCACCTAACCATCTCAACCACAGGTTGATTCGCGGTGATTGACTCGTTGGGTTGCGTGCTCAAGCAGCATGTTGGGCAACCCTGACGAGCACAACTGTGCATAGATCCAGCACCGGCCCAGAGGTGGCGACACAATTGTGGTGCGATCACTTGGAGGTGGCACTAAGGAGGATCCAGGCCGGAGATCGACCTTGGCATGTGTCCCCTCCCAGGCGTCCATGGGTGAACCCCAGAGCTGGTGGTGAATGTCTCATCGGTGGTGGTCGGCTCGGATTTAGCATTCCTATGTGCAGACCAAATTCAACGGTGTGCTGTTTGGTTCAGGTTGGTAGCAACGAGGTTTGCCGGATCTGGCGCGATGCACCAAGCATTGGCTCAGTTGCATTGGGTGTATGTGCAAGGTGCAACCCTCCTCTCCTTCACTACACCGGCAAACGTCGCCGAAGCGGCACATCTAGTTGTGACGACTACTAGACCCTACCGCCAGGGTCTACGGCGGTAGATTGTGAAAACCTACGTATTTTTTTTTTGCATTTTCAAGCATTGTTGAGGAAATCGTTAACTGGTAGCTGCTCGGTTGGCTGACGAGTAGGGGATTAATAGGCTAATCGCCAAGTTAATCAGCCATTTAATCAATTAATTAGACGATTTATCGGTTTATCGGCTACTCGGTAACCCTACGAATAGGGATTAATCGGCAAGTTAACTGGTTAAGTAGACGAATTCTTGAACAGGGTTTTCAAGTAATAGAATAACCTTGCATTGGCGAAGGACCCTACCGCCAACGAACTGGGCGGTGGGTTATTGCACCCTACCACTGTGTAGAGCCATTATGCCACGTCAGCGAGGAACCCGTGACATGATGGCGGTTGCCTTCCTCCTGCCAGGTTTTCGGCGGTAGGAAAATGGCCAGATCCCGAAATATTATCAAACGTGGGTTATATCCGGCTAAACTTTGTGCAAAGGATCATAACACCGGACTGTGCATCTACCGATAAACTAGTGATCTATATCCACGTCATGTTGTTGGTCCGTGCAGTAGAATTTTTGTTTGGATCATTTTTTTTGAGCATCAGTACAGACACAGACGCTCATATACACGCGCATACACTCATCCCTATGAACGTACACACGCACACCCTACCCCTATGAGCACCTTCGAGAGACTGAGCCGGCATATCATCTTGAGATTTACGAAGCCACCGTAGGCGCCTCGTCGTCGATGGGAACGTCTCCTCCCACTGAAAGCGCATCGCCGGAAATTCTGAAATAATCCAGGAATAATGCGAGCTCCAAGATTTGAACCCTGGTGGATTGGGATACCATTCTCAACCACAGGTTAATTCGCGTTCGGATCATTTTTGTTTGCTGCGCACCACGTGCCCCACTGCGAGCGTCTTTAGGTGGATTCTTTGGGCAGGACACGTTCCTTGTCATGCATGTTGCTCACATTTTTCACGCACGCATGAGCGTTGGTCTGGTAAATCAACGATGGCCATGTCCAAGAGTGCCAAAATCCCAACCTCACGATACAAAACAAAAAGAAACACAGCTTCATTTTATTTGATTAATCATAAGGGAAACAAAAAGAAAAGTGAAAACAAAAGATTGCGACATCAGTTGTAGCAAGAAATAAACAAACCGCGCTCAAAAATTCAGACAAGACAACATCACGATACTCAGACGAGACGCCTTTCAGTGGCGTGGTGGGCACCGGAAATCGGTGGGGCAGACCTTGCCGCAGTTGTTGAGGACGAGGCGGAGGTTGACGGGGAGGTGGAGCTTGAGGCCGAGCACATCGGCGTCGATATTTGCGCAGAGGGAGAGCGCCGCGTCCAAGCCGATGAGCCCGTCGAGGAGCGAGCAGCAAGTCTCATCGCGCGGCACGTTCAGCTTGAGCTTGAGCAGGCCCAGCACGTCCGCGCACGCCTTCAGCTTCAGCCCGTCCTTGGGGCACGACCCCTCTTAGCCGCCGTGGGAGCTCGCTGAGGCCACGATCACCAGCCCGACGGCCAGGAGGAGCAGCGCTCTGGGTGCCATGGCCATCTGCGACGGAGCAGGTGGTAGCGTAAGTGCAAGCTAGTGCGTGCGATCGAGTTGTGCTTGTGCTTGTGCTTGTGCTGTGCGCTTGCTCTGTGTGTGAGTGAGTGTGTGCATGGCGAGTGGTATTTATAGATGGAGATCCTGTGTGAGGCTGCTCGCCTCCGGTGGGAAAGCGGTGTGAGATGAGATGGTGCGTGCCTGCTCGCCTCCCTCGATTTGGACTCGTATGCACATATGCATCCGTGACTGCTTCGAATGTGTTTATCTTCCGACTGCATGTTACCTCCAGTGTTCATGTGTTTGTTTGCTTACTGGGTTAAGCATGTGGCATCGGTCGGCATGCAGTTAGTGGTGACTGCGTAAATTTGGTGATCCAGGAAGAGAGTTGGTTCAGAATTTAGATGATGGCGACCAGGGGATGGGGATCAATCGCATCAGGGCTTCAACCTAGCTACAAAGACAGAAATAATATCACGGCCTGGTACCATATGTTAGCTGGTACCGAACTTCCATCTGTTGATGTAGTTCTAGCTGTGGAAACACTCCAATGCGTCCCTCAAAACGTTTAGTGCTGTAATTCCTTGCAGTTTCCGTAAACAATTTTAGAAGATTCATCCGCGACAATGTCAAAGAGAGGAGAAATGTGGCCATCTTGCCAAAGACCCTTTTTATTATTCCTAAGGACATCTCCAATGCCAACCCTCAAACCGCACGCATAAGTTTGAACCGCGTTGTTCGGACGTGTTTTACCATCCAATGCGGCCCTGCATCGGTCCGCCGGGCGGTCTGGACATGTTTTTTTTCCCGCAAACCGGACAAACTAGAAGGACTTTGCGGGCGTCCGGATCGCTGCCACGCTCGCTCCTGGCCGCCCTGGCCCACAAAAAACCCTTCTCCCTCGCCCGTGTGCGTTCCCACCCTGCGTCAACGGCCCGCATTCATGCCGCTGTAGAGCGGCCGCTCCGCAATGATGCCAGCCCAGAGCGGGAGCAACCTCTCACTGGCGTCGACATTGGAGTGTCCTGCCGGCCGAGGGAGATGCCCGTGACGCATCCCCGGTGTCTGCGCCTGTTCAATGCCGGAGCGGTGTTTGTTGTACGGGACAAGACGGGTATGTACCACACCCATTCAATACCCGTCCATACATGTGCCGCCATTAAGCAGACTTGCCGACCGAGAAACCAACATAACCCACAAGTATAGGGAATCGCAATAGTTTTTGAGGGTAGAGTATTTAACCAAAAGTTATTGATTCGACACAAGGGGAATGATACGTCTCGAACATATCTATAATTTTTGATTGTTTCATGCTATTATATTATCTATTTTGGATGTTTATGCATTAATATGCGATTTTATATTATTTTTGAGACTAACTTATTAATCTAGTGCCCAATGCCAGTTGCTGTTTTTCCTTATTTTTGGCTTTTAACAAAAATCAATATCAAACGGAGTCCAAACGAAATAAAATTTTACGATGATTTTTGTTGGACCAGAAGAAACCTAGGAAGCTTCGGGAGGAGGCCAAAAGACCTATGAGGAGGCCACAAGCCCTAGGGGGGCGCCCGAGGGGGGGGGGCTAGGCTTGTGGGCCCCTCGAAGACCTTCCAACCCTAACCCACCACTATAAATTATCAAATATTCCCCCTACGTCAGAGGGCACATCAAAAATACTTTTCCGCCGCCGCAAGCTTCTGTTCTCTTGAGATCTCATCTTGGAGCCTTTTTTGGCACTCCGCCGGAGGGGGATTCGATCACGAAGGGCCTCTACACCAACCTTGCTGCCCTTCCGATGGTGCGTGAGTAGTTTACCACATAATTAATGGTGCATGGCTAGTAGCTAGATGGCTTCTTCTCTCTCTTTGGTCTTGAATACAATGCTCTCCTCGATGTTCTTGGAGATCTATTCGATGTAATCTTCTTTTGCGGTGTGTTTGTTGAGATCCGATGAATTATGAATTTATGATCAGATTATCTATGAATATTATTTGAGTCTTCTCTGAACTCTTTTATGCATGATTGAGATAGCTTAGTATTTCTCTTTGATCTATCGATTTGGTTTGGCCTACTAGATTGGTTTTTCTAGTAATGAGAGAGGTGCTTTCTGATGGGTTCAATCTTGTGGTGTCCTCACCCAGTGAAAGTAGGGGTAGCGAGGCACATATTGTATTGTTGCCATTAAGGATAAAAAGCTGGGGTTTATATCATATTGTTTGAGTTTATCCCTCTATATCATGTCATCTTGCTTAAGGCGTTACTATGTTCTTATGAACTTAATACTCTAGATGCAGGCAGGAGTCGACCTATGCGTGGAGTAATAGTAATAGATGCAGAATCGTTTCGGTCTATTTGTCAGGGACCTGATGCCTATATTCATGATCATTTCCTTAGATATCATCATAACTTTGTGCTTTTCTATCAATTGCTCAACAGTAATTTGTTTAGCCACCGTATGTTGTCTTCAAGAGAGAAGCCTCTAGTGAAACCTATGGCTCCCGTGTCTATTTTTCATCATATATTTTTAGATCTATAAAACTAAAAACCCAAAAATACCTTGCTGCAATTTATTTATATTTACTTTATTTTTCCTTTTACTTATCTTTTATATCTATCTCTATTAGATCTCACTCTTGCAAGTGACCTGAAAGGATTGACAACCCCTTTTTCACGTTGAGTGCAAGTGTTTGTTAGTTTGTGCAGGTGCTTATATTGGGGACTTGTTTGTGCCTCCTACTAGATTGATAACCTGGTTCCTTACTGAGGGAAATACTTATCTCTACTTTGCTGCATCATCCTTTCCTCTTCAAGGGAAAAATCAACGCAAGCTCAAGAAGTAGCAGGGAGGCAAAGAATATTTGAGAGTATTAGTAGTTGAGTTGTTAATTCAACCACACTTGGAGAACTAAATATCTGCAACAAGGTGATTGGTAGCACAATAGTATGATAGTTTGATAGCAGTACTAACAGTAGCAATAGTAACACTAACAACAGTAGTAGCAGTTTTTGTACTAATTGTAACATCAGCAACAGTGAAGTAACTTAGCAAAGATCAATATATGAAAAGCGCAGGCATTGGATCAGTGATGGATATTTGTGCTGGATGACATTCATCATATAACAGTCACAACCTAGAGCGATACACAATAGCACCAATTCATCAATGTAATGTAGGCATGTAGTTCATATATAGTCATACGTGCTTATAATAAAAACTTGCATGCCATCTTTTGTCCTGGCAGCGGGGTCCATAAGGAAACTAAGGGATATTAAGGTCGCCTTTTATTAGAGAACTGTAACAAAGCATTAACATATACTGAATACATGAACTCATCAAACTACGATAATCACCGGAAGTAATCCCAACTATTGTCACTTTGGGGTATGCGGATCATAACACGTAATAGGTGCATATAACTTGCAAGACAGGATCAAGAACTCAAATATATTCATGAAAACATAAAGGGTTCAAATATGAAATCATGGCACTCGGCCCTAGTGACAAGCATTAAGCATAGCAAAGTCATAGCAACATCAATCTAAGAACATATAGTAGATGATGTCGCTTGAAACTACGTCGGTATTTCCCCAAAGAGGAAGGGATGATGCAATACAACTATAGTAGGTATTTCCCTCAGTTATGAAACCAAGGTATCAATCCAGTAGGAGAACCAAGCAACACTATGTAAATGGTACCTGCACACAAAGAACAAATACTTGTAACCCGACGCGTAAGAGGAGTTGTCAATCTCTCCTCGGGCAAAAGATAGATTGGTGTGCATGTTTTGGATAAATAGATCTCACAATAACAAAAAATAAAATAAGTAAAGAAAAAGTGTAGCAAGGTATTTTTGGGTTTTTGGAATAATAGATCTAAAAATAAAAGCGAATAAAAATAGATCTCAAAGCAAATATAATGAAGAATAGACCTGGGGGCTGTAGATTTTACTAATGTCTTCTCTCAAACAAAGCACACGGTGGGTAAACAAATTACTGTTGGGAAATTTATAGAAGATCGAATGATTACGACGATATCCAAGGAAATGATCATTATATAGGCATCACGTCCAAGATTAGTAGACCGAATCCTGCCTGCATCTACTACTATTACTCCACACATCGACCTCTATCCAACATGCATCTAGTGTTGGAGAACGTAGTAATTTCAAAAATTTCTCCTACGCACACGCAAGATCATGGTGATGCATAGCAACGAGAGGGGAGAGTGTTGTCCACGTACCCTCGTAGACCGAAAGCGGAAGCGTTATGACAACGCGGTTGATGTAGTCGTACGTCTTCACGATCCGACCGATCCAAGCACCGAACGTACGACACCTCCGAGTTCAGCACACGTTCAGCTCGATGACGATCCCCGGACTCCGATCCAGCAGGGTGTTGGGGATGAGTTCCGTCAGCACGACGGCGTGGTGACGATGATGTTCTACCGATGCAGGGCTTCGCCTAAGCACCACAACAATATGACCGAGGTGGAATATGGTGGAGGGGGGCACCACACACGGCTAAGGAACGATCACGAAGATCAACTTGTGTGTTATGGGGTGCCCCCTGCCCCCGTATATAAAGGAGGGAGGGGGAGGTGCGGCCGGCCCCTAGGGGTGCGTCTGGAGGAGTCCTACTCCCACCAGGAGTAGGACTCCCCCCTCTTGCCTTGTAGGAGAAGGAAAGGGGGAAGGGGAAAGAGGAAAGGGGGGCGCCGCTGTTGGGGAACGTTGCAGAAAATTAAAAATTTTCCTACGGTTTCACCAAGATCCATCTATGAGTTCATCTAGCAACGAGTCATGGGAGAGTGATTGCATCTACATACCACTTGTAGATCGCGTGCGGAAGCGTTCAATGGAACGGGGATGATGGAGTCGTACCCGCCGTGATTCAGATCACCGATGACCTAGTGCTGAACGGACAGCACCTCCGCGTTCAACACACGTACGGAGCGGATGACGTCTCCTCCTTCTTGATCCAGCAAGGGGGAAGGAGAGGTTGATGATGATCCAGCAGCACGACGGCGTGGTGGTGGATGCAGCAGAACTCCGGCAGGGCTTCACTAAGCAACTACGGGAGGAGGATGAGGTGTTGCAGGGAGGAGGGAGGCGCCAGGGCTTATGGGTGCGGCCACCCCTCCCTCCCCTCCCTTTATATAGGTGCAAGAGAAGGGGGGAGGGCGCAGCCTTGCCCCTTCCTCCAAGGAAGGGGTGCGACCAAGGGGGGAGGAGTCCATCCTCCCCAAGGCACCTCGGAGGTGCCTTCCCCTTTTAGGACTCTCCCTTCCCCAAGTCTCCTTGGCGCATGGGCCTCTTGGGGCTGGTGCCCTTGGCCCATATAGGCCAAGGCGCACCCCCTACAGCCCATGTGCCCCCCCGGGGCAGGTGGACCCCCGGACCCCTTTCGGCACTCCCGGTACAATACCGATAAAGTGCGAAACTTTTCCGCGACCAAAATAAGACTTTCCATATATAAATCTTTACCTCTGGACCATTCCGGAACTCCTCGTGATGTCCGGGATCTCATCCGGGACTCCGAACAACATTCGTTTTGCTGCATACTCATATTCATACAACCCTAGCGTCACCGAACCTTAAGTGTGTAGACCCTACGGGTTCGGGAGACACGCAGACATGACCGAGATGGCTCTCCGGTCAATAACCAACAGCGGGATCTGGATACCCATGTTGGCTCCCACATGCTCCTCGATGATGTCATCGGATGAACCACGATGTCGAGGATTCAATCAACCCCGTATGCAATTCCCTTTGTCAGACGGTATGTTACTTGCCCGAGACTCGATCGTCGGTATCCCAATACCTCGTTCAGTCTTGTTACCAGCAAGTCACTTTACTCATACCGTAATGCATGATCCCGTGACCAGACACTTGGTCACTTTGAGCTCATTATGATGATGCACTACCGAGTGGGCCCAGTGATACCTCTCCGTAATCCGGAGTGACAAATCCCAGTCTCGATCCGTGTCAACACAACAGACACTTTCGGAGATACCTGTAGTGCACCTTTATAGTCACCCAGTTACGTTGTGACGTTTGGTACACCCAAAGCACTTCTACGGTATCTGGGAGTTAAACGATCTCATGGTCTAAGGAAGAGATACTTGACATTGGAAAAGCTCTAGCAAAACGAACTACACAATCTTGTGCTATGCTTAGGATTGGGTCTTGTCCATCACATCATTCTCCTAATGATGTGATCCCGTTGTCATGACATCCAATGTCCATAGTCAGGAAACCATGACTATCTGTTGACCAACGAGCTAGTCAACTAGAGGCTTACCAGGGACGTATTGTGGTCTATGTATTCACACGTGTATTACGATTTCCGGATAATACAATTATAGCATGAGTAAAAGACAATTATCATGAACAAGGAAATATAATAATAATCCTTTTATTATTGCCTCTAGGGCATATTTCCAACAGTCTCCCACTTGCACTAGAGTCAATAATCTAGTTACATTGTGATGAATCGAACACCCATAGAGTTCTGGTGTTGATCATGTTTTGCTCGCGAGAGAGGTTTAGTCAACGGATCTGCAACATTCAGATCCGTATGTACTATGCAAATATCTATGTCTCCATCTTGAACATTTTCACGGATGGAGTTGAAACGACGCTTGATGTGCCTGGTCTTCTTGTGAAACCTGGGCTCCTTGGCAAGGGCAATAGCTCCAGTGTTGTCACAGAAGAGTTTGATCGGCCCCGACGCATTGGGTATGACTCCTAGGTCGGTGATGAACTCTTTCACCCAAATTGCTTCATGCGCTGCCTCCGAGGCTGCCATGTACTCCGCTTCACATGTAGATCCCGCCACGATGCTCTGCTTGCAGTTGCACCAGCTTACTGCTCCACCATTCAACATATACACGTATCCGGTTTGTGACTTAGAGTCATCCAGATCTGTGTCGAAGCTAGCATCGACGTAACCCTTTACGACGAGCTCTTCGTCACCTCCATAAACGAGAAACATGTCCTTTGTCCTTTTCAGGTACTTCAGGATATTCTTGACCACTGTCCAGTGTTCCTTGCCGGGATTACTTTGGTACCTTCCTACCAAACTTACGGCAAGGTTTACATCAGGTCTGGTACACAGCATGACATACATAATAGATCCTATGGCTGAAGCATAGGGGATGACACTCATCTCTTCTTTATCTTTTGCCGTGGTCGGGCATTGAGCCGAGCTCAATCTCACACCTTGCAATACAGGCAAGAACCCCTTCTTGGACTGATCCATTTTGAACTTCTTCAAAATCTTATCAAGGTATGTGCTTTGTGAAAGACCTATGAGGCGTCTCGATCTATCTCTATAGATCTTGATGCCTAATATATAAGCAGCTTCTCCAAGGTCCTTCATTGAAAAACACTTATTCAAGTAGGCCTTAATGCTGTCCAAAAGTTCTATATCATTTCCCATCAAAAGTATGTTATCTACATATAATATGAGAAATGCTACAGAGCTCCCACTCACTTTCTTGTAAACGCAAGCTTCTCCATAAGTCTGCATAAATCCAAAAGCTTTGATCATCTCATCAAAGCGAATGTTCCAACTCTGAGATGCTTGCACCAGCCCATAAATGGATCGCTGGAGCTTGCATACTTTGTTAGCGTTCTTAGGATCGACAAAACCTTCCGGCTGCATCATATACAGTTCTTCCTTAAGATGTCTGTTAAGGAATGCCGTTTTGACGTCCATCTGCCATATCTCATAATCATAGTATGCGGCAATTGCTAACATGATTCGGACGGACTTCAGCTTCGCTACGGGAGAGAATTTCTCGTCGTAGTCAATCCCTTGAACTTGTCGATAACCCTTAGCGACAAGTCGAGCTTTATAGACGGTAATATTACCATCCGCGTCCGTCTTCTTCTTAAAGATCCATTTGTTTTCTATCGCTCGCCGTTCATTGGGCAAGTCTGTCAAAGTCCATACTTTGTTTTCATACATGGATTCTATCTCGGATTTCATGGCTTCTAGCCATTTGTTGGAATCTGGGCCCGCCATTGCTTCTTCATAGTTCGAAGGTTCACCGTTGTCCAACAACATGATTTCCAGGACAGGGTTGCCGTACCACTCTGGTGCGGAACGTGTCCTTGTGGACCTACAAAGTTCAGTAGCAACTTGATCCGAAGTACCTTGATCATCATCATTATTTTCCTCTTCAGTTGGTGTAGGCATCACAGGAACATTTTCCTGAGCTGCACTACTATCCCATTCAAGAGGTAGTACTTAATCGAGTTCTACTTTCCTCCCACTTACTTCTTTCGAGAGAAACTCTTTTTCCAGAAAGGATCCATTCTTGGCAACAAAGATCTTACCCTCGGATCTTAAGTAGAAGGTATACCCAATGGTTTCTTTAGGGTATCCTATGAAGAAGCATTTTTCCGACTTGGGTTCGAGCTTTTCAGGTTGAAGTTTCTTGACATAAGCATCGCATCCCCAAACTTTTAGAAACGACAGCTTAGGTTTCTTCCCAAACCATAATTCATACGGTGTCGTCTCAACGGATTTAGACAGTGCCCTATTTAAAGTGAATGCAACTGTCTCTAGAGCGTATCCCCAAAATGATAGCGGTAAATCGGTAAGAGACATCATAGATCGCACCATATCCAATAGAGTGCGATTACGATGTTCGGACACACTGTTACGCTGAGGTGTTCTAGGCGGCGTGAGTTGTGAAACAATTCCACATTTTCTTAACTGTGTACCAAATTCGTGACTTAAATATTCTCCTCCACAATCCGATCGTAAGAATTTTATCTTTCAGTCACGTTGATTCTCCACTTCATTCTGAAATTCCTTGAACTTTTCAAAGGTCTCAAACTTGTGTTTCATCAAGTAGACATACCCATATCTACTCAAGTCATCAGTGAGAGTGAGAACATAACGATATCCTCCGCGAGCCTCAACACTCATTGGACCGCACACATCGGTATGTATAATTTCCAACAAGTTGGTTGCTCGCTCCATTGTTCCAGAGAACGGGGTCTTGGTCATTTTGCCCATGAGGCATGGTTCGCATGTGTCAAATGATTCATAATCGAGAGACTCTAAAAGTCCATCAGCATGGAGCTTCTTCATGCGCTTGACACCAATGTGACCAAGGCGGCAGTGCCACAAGTATGTGGGACTATCGTTATCAACTTTACATCTTTTGGTATTCACGCTATGAATATGTGTAACATTACGTTCGAGATTCATTAAGAATAAACCATTGACCATCGAGGCATGACCATAAAACATATCTCTCATATAAATAGAACAACCATTATTCTCGGATTTAAATGAGTAGCCATCTCGTATTAAACGAGATCCAGATACAATGTTCATGCTCAAACTTGGCACTAAATAACAATTATTGAGGTTTAAAACTAATCCCGTAGGTAAACGTAGAGGTAGCGTGCCAGCGGCGATCACATCGACCTTGGAACCATTCCCGACGCGCATCGTCACCTCGTCCTTCGCCAGTCTCCGCTTATTCCGCAGCTCCTGCTGTGAGTTACAAATGTGAGCAACAGCACCGGTATCAAATACCCAGGAGTTACTACGAGTACTGGTAAGGTACACATCAATTACATGTATATCAAATATACCTTTAGTGTTGCCGGCCTTCTTGTCCGCTAAGTATTTGGGGCAGTTCCGCTTCCAGTGACCCTTCCCCTTGCAATAAAAGCACTCAGTTTCAGGCTTGGGTCCATTCTTTGACTTCTTCCCGGCAACTGGCTTACCGGGCGCGGCAACATCATTGCCGTCCTTCTTGAAGTTCTTCTTACCCTTGCCCTTCTTGAACTTAGTGGTCTTATTGACCATCAATACTTGATGTTCTTTCTTGATTTCAACCTATGCTGACTTCAGCATTGAAAATACTTCAGGAATGGTCTTCACCATCCCCTGCATATTGTAGTTCATCACAAAGCTCTTGTAGCTTGGTGGGAGCGACTGAAGGATTCTGTCAATGACCGCCTCATCCGGGAGGTTAATGTCCAGCTGGGACAGGCGGTTGTGCAACCCAGACATTTTGAGTATATGCTCACTGATAGAACTATTTTCCTCCATCTTACAACTATAGAACTTGTCGGAGACTTCATATCTCTCGACCCGGGCATGAGCTTGGAAAACTAGTTTCAGCTCCTCGAACATCTCATATGCTCCGTGTTGCTCAAAACGCTTTTGGAGCCCCGGTTCTAAGCTGTAAAGCATGCCGCACTGAACGAGGGAGTAATCATCAGCGCGAGACTGCCAAGCATTCATAATGTCTTGGTTCTGTGGGATGGGTGCATCACCTAGCGGTCCTTCTAGGACATATTGTTTCCTGGCAGCTATGAGGATGATCCTCAGGTTCCGGACCCAGTCCGTATAGTTGCTGCCATCATCTTTCAGCTTGGTTTTCTCTAGGAACGCGTTGAAGTTCATGTTGACATGAGCGTTGGCCATTTGATCTACAAGACATATTTGCAAAGGTTTTAGACTAAGTTCATGATAATTAAGTTCATCTAATCAAATTATTGAATGAACTCCCACTCAGATTTGACATCCCTCTAGTCATCTAAGTGTTACACGATCCGAGTCGACTAGGCCGTGTTCGATCATCACGTGAGACGGACTAGTCATCGTCGGTGAACATCTCCATGTTGATCGTATCTTCCATACGACTCGTGTTCGACCTTTCGGTCTCTATGTTCCGAGGCCATGTCTGTAAATGCTAGGCTCGTCAAGTTAACCCTAAGTGTTTTGCATGTGTAAATCTGTCTTAGACCCGTTGTATGTGAACGTAAGGATCTATCACACCCGATCATCACGTGGTACTTCGAAACGACGAACTTTAGCAACGGTGCACAGTTAGGGGGAACACTTTCTTGAAATTATTATAAGGGATCATCTTATTTACTACCTCCGTTCTAAGTAAACAAGATGCATAAAACATAATAAACATCACATGCAATTATATAGTAGTGACATGATATGGCCAATATCATATAGCTCCTTTGATCTCCATCTTCGGGGCTCCATGATCATCTTCGTCACCGGCATGACACCATGATCTCCATCATTGTGTCTTCATGAAGTTGTCACGCCAACGACTACTTCTACTTCTATGGCTAACACATTTAGCAATAAAGTAAAGTAATTTATATGGCGTTCTTCAATGACACGCAGGTCATACAAAAAATAAAGACAACTCCTATGGCTCCTGCCGGTTGTCATACTCATCGACATGCAAGTCGTGATTCCTATTACAAGAACATGATCTCATACATCACAATATATCATTCATCATTCATCACAACTTCTGGCCATATCACATCACATGACAATTGCTGCAAAAACAAGTTAGACGTCCTCTAATTGTTGTTGCATCTTTTACGTGGCTGCAATTGGGTTCTAGCAAGAACGTTTTCTTACCTATGAATAACCACAACGTGATTTTGTCAACTTCTATTTACCCTTCATAAGGACCCTTTTCATCGAATCCGCTCCAACTAAAGTGGGAGAGACAGACACCCGCCAGCCACCTTATGCAACTAGTGCATGCCAGTCGGTGGAACCGGTCTCACGTAAGCGTACGTGTAAGGTTGGTCCGGGCCGCTTCATCCCACAATACCGCTGAAGCAAGATAAGACTAGTAACGGCAAGCAAGTTGACAAGATCTACGCCCACAACAAAATTGTGTTCTACTCGTGCAATAGAGAACTACGCATAGACCTAGCTCATGATGCCACTGTTGGGGAACGTTGTAGAAAATTAAAAATTTTCCTATGGTTTCACCAAGATCCATCTATGAGTTCATCTAGCAACGAGTCATGGGAGAGTGATTGCATCTACATACCACTTGTAGATCGCGTGCGGAAGCGTTCAATGGAACGGGGATGATGGAGTCGTACTCGCCGTGATTCAGATCACCGATGACCTAGTGCTGAACGGACAGCACCTCCGCGTTCAACACACGTACGGAGCGGATGACGTCTCCTCCTTCTTGATCCAGCAAGGGGGAAGGAGAGGTTGATGATGATCCAGCAGCACGACGGCATGGTGGTGGATGCAGCAGAACTCCGGCAGGGCTTCGCTAAGCAACTACGGGAGGAGGAGGAGGTGTTGCAGGGAGGAGGGAGGCGCCAGGGCTTATGGGTGCGGCCACCCCTCCCTCCCCTCCCTTTATATAGGTGCAAGAGAAGGAGGGAGGGCGCAGCCTTGCCCCTTCCTCCAAGGAAGGGGTGCGGCCAAGGGGGGGAGGAGTCCATCCTCCCCAAGGCACCTCGGAGGTGCCTTCCCCTTTTAGGACTCTCCCCTCCCCAAGTCTCCTTGGTGCATGGGCCTCTTGGGGCTGGTGCCCTTGGCCCATATAGGCCAAGGAGCACCCCCTACAGCCCATGTGGCCCCCCGGGGCAGGTGGACCCCCCGGTGGACCCCCGGACCCCTTTCGGCACTCCCGGTACAATACCGATAAAGTGCGAAACTTTTCCGCGAGCAAAATAAGACTTCCCATATATAAATCTTTACCTCCGGACCATTCCGGAACTCCTCGTGACGTCCGGGATCTCATCTGGGACTCCGAACAACATTCGGTTTGCTGCATACTCATATTCATACAACCCTAGCGTCACCGAACCTTAAGTGTGTAGACCCTACGGGTTCGGGAGACACGCAGACATGACCGAGACGGCTCTCCGGTCAATAACCAACAGCGGGATCTGGATACCCATGTTGGCTCCCACATGCTCCTCGATGATGTCATCGGATGAACCACGATGTCGAGAATTCAATCAACCCCGTATGCAATTCCCTTTGTCAGACGGTATGTTACTTGCCCGAGACCCGATCGTCGGTATCCCAATACCTCGTTCAGTCTCTTACCAGCAAGTCACTTTACTCATACCGTAATGCATGATCCCGTGACTAGACACTTGGTCACTTTGAGCTCATTATGATGATGCACTACCGAGTGGGCCCAGTGATACCTCTCCGTAATCCGGAGTGACAAATCCCAGTCTCGATCCGTGTCAACACAACAGACACTTTTGGAGATACCTGTAGTGCACCTTTATAGTCACCCAGTTACGTTGTGACGTTTGGTACACCCAAAGCACTTCTACGGTATCCGGGAGTTACATGATCTCATGGTCTAAGGAAGAGATACTTGACATTGGAAAAGCTCTAGCAAAACGAACTACATGATCTTGTGCTATGCTTAGGATTGGGTCTTGTCCATCACATCATTCTCCTAATGACGTGATCCCGTTGTCAATGACATCCAATGTCCATAGTCAGGAAACCATGACTATCTGTTGACCAACGAGCTAGTCAACTAGAGGCTTACTAGGGACGTATTGTGGTCTATGTATTCACACGTGTATTACGATTTCCGGATAATACAATTATAGCATGAATAAAATACAATTATCATGAACAAGGAAATATAATAATAATCCTTTTATTATTGCCTCTAGGGCATATTTCCAACAGCCGCCCCCCCTTCCTTGTCCTATTCGGACTAAGGGGGGAGGGGGCGCGCGGCCTGCCCTGGCCGGCCCTCCTCTTCTCCCTTAGGGCCCATGTAGGCCCATTAACCCCCGGGGGGGGGTTCCGGTAACCCCCCCCGTACTCCGAAAAAATCCCAATTTCTCCTGAAACAATTCCGATATCCAAATATAGGCTTCCAATATATTAATCTTTATGTCTCGACCATTTCGAGACTCCTCGTCATGTCCGTGATCACATCCGGGACTCCGAACAACCTTCGGTTCATCAAAACATATAAACTCATAATGAAACTGTCATCATAACTTTAAGCGTGCGGACCCTACGGGTTCGAGAACTATGCAAACATGACCTAGAACAGTTTCCGGTCAATAACCAATATGGAACCTAGATGCTCATATTGGCTCCTACATATTCTACGAAGATCTTTATCGGTCAAACCGCATAACAACATACGTTGTTCCCTTTGTCATCGGTATGTTACTTGCCCGAGATTCGATCGTCGGTATCCAATACCTAGTTCAATCTCGTTACCGGCAAGTCTCTTTACTCGTTACGTAATGCATCATTCTATAACCAACTCATTGGCCACATTGCTTGCAAGGCTTATAGTGATGTGCATTACCGAGAGGGCCCAGAGATACCTCTCCGACAATCGAAGTGACAAAACCTAATCTCGAAATACGCCAACTCAACATCTATCTTTGGAGACACCTGTAGAGCTCCTTTATAATCACCCAGTTACGTTGTGATGTTTGGCAGCACACAAAGTGTTCCTCCGATAAATGGGAGTTGCATAATCTCATAGTTGTAGGAACTTTGTATAAGTCATGAAGAAAGCAATAGCAACATACTACGATCAAGTGCTAGGCTAACGGAATGGGTCAAGTCAATCACATCATTCTCCTAATGATGTGATCTCTTTAATCAAATGACAACACATGTCTATGGTTAGGAAACATAACCATCTTTGATTAATGAGCTAGTCAGGTAGAGGCATACTAGTGACATTAAGTTTGTCTATGTATTCACACATGTATCATGTTTCCGGTTAATACAATTCTAGCATGAATAATAAACATTTATCATGATATGAGGAAATAAATAATAACTTTATTATTGCCTCTAGGGCATATTTCCTTCATCTAGTGTATTAAGTTCATGGAGAAACAGAGTAATGCAATCAGAATGATGACATGATGTAGACGAGATCTATTCATGTAGGAATAGCCCCCATCTTGTTATCCTTAATAGCAACGATACATGCGTGTCTTCCTGCCCCTTCTGTCACTGGGAAAGAAAACCACAAGATCGAACCCATCACAAAGCACCTCTTCCCATGGCAAGAAAAATCGATCTAGTTGGCCTAACTAAACCAAAGATTCGAAGAAGAAATACAAGGATGTAAGTAAACATGCATATAAGAGATCAAAGAAGACTCAAATAATATTCGTGGATATAGATCTGATCATAAACGCAAAGTTCATCGGATCACAACAAACACACCACAAAAAGAGTTACATCAAATAGATCTCCAAGATACCATTGTAATGAGAATCAAAAGGGAGAGGGGAAGCCACCTAGCTACTACCTACGGACCCATAGGTCTATGGTGGACTACTCAGGCATCATCAGAGAGGCACTAACATGAGGATGATGAACCCCTCCATGATGGTGTTAGATTGGATCTCGTGGTTCTAGAACTTGTGGCGGCTGGAATTGTGTTTCTGGAATATTTTGGTATTTATACGGTGAATAGGCGGTGCAGAGGGGCTTTGTGGGGGTCACAACCCCCTGGGCACGCCTAGGCTCCTGGGCGTGCCCTCGTGGGTTGTTCTCCCCATGGGGCTCCCTTGTGGTACTTCTTTGGCCAACTGGGTGTCTTCTGGTCCAGAAAAAATCTCTAAAAAGTTTTGTTGCGTTTGGACTCCGCCTGGAACTGATATTCTGCGAAGTAAAAAACAAGCAAAAAATAGCAACTGACACTAGGCACTATGTCAACAGGCTAGTCCCAAAAAATCCAAGAATGATAATATAACAACATGAATGATAAAATTATTGTAAAACATCCAAGAATGATATAACAACATGGAACAATAAAAAATTATAGATACGTTGCAGAAGTATCAACATCCCCAAGCTTAATTCCTGCTCGTCCTCGAGTAGGTAAATGATAAAAACAGAATTTTTGATGTGGAATATGGCCTAACATGGTCATCACATAGCATGGACATTTGGACTTTTATATGGTTCAAAGCAATAGTCTAGTTTTGACATGAAGATTTCAATACTCAAGCATATCAACAAGCAACCATGTCTTTCAAAATATCAACACTAAAGAAAGTTACCCCTAGCCCATCATGCTCAATCATTGATCCATTTATGAAACAAACTCGCATATTAGCTCCATCCAATGCTCAAATATGATCATAATGCTCCGTAGTTGGTGCTTTATAAGAGAACATGGAGACTCAAATAAAAAATAAAAACTGCATAAAGTAAATAGATAGGACCTTCGTAGAGGGAAGTAGGGATTTGTAGAGGTGCGAGAGCTCAAAGCTAAAATTGTGCAATAATTTTTTTGAGAGGCATAATTTTCCCGTCAACGAAAATGACTGAGTAATTCCCAACACTTTCCATGCTAGATATATCATAGGTGGTTCCCAAACAAAAAAATAAAGTTTATTCCCTTTTCCACCATTCTTTCACAATCCATGGCTAGCCATATCCATGGGTGCCTTCCATAACAATACTTTCCAAGGAATTTATTATTTGACAACATAAAGTAAATTTCTTTTTCATTTTGGGACTCGACATCCCTGTTACTGCCGTATTCTCGTGCAATTACAAGTGAATAAACACTCATCTTTAGAATAACACATCTAGCATGGAAAATATTGGCCACCCCTGCCGCTTCATGCGCGGTATAGGCACACAAAAAGGAAATTCATTTTGAAAATTAGAGACGACACATACAAATTTGCTTAGAAAGGCACGAAAATACCACATAGAGGTAGGTATGGTGGACTCATATGGCAAAACTGGGTTTCAAGATTTTGGATGCACAAGTAGTATTTCTACTTAGTACAAGTGAAGTCTAGCAAATAGATTGAGAAGCAACCAACCAAGAAATGAAAAATCACATAAGCAAGCATTAAGCATAACTAATACCGAATAATGCACCATAAGTAGGATGTAATTTCATTACATAGCTATTCAATTTCGTGCTTGCATAGGGAATCACAAACCTTAACACCAATATTTTTACTAAAGCATAATTATTCACCAACATGACTCACATATCACTATCATCATATCTCAAAACTATTACAAAGAATCAAGTTCATTTTTTCCAATGATCTTCATGAAAGTTTTTATTATATCCCTCTTGAATATCTATCACTTTGGGACTAGTTTCATATGTTGCAATTTCTTTTGAATAGCTCAAACAAATTTAAGTGAAGAACTTGAGCATAAAGTTTTTTCAATCTCTCAAAATAATATAAGTGAAGCATGAGAGAATTTCTTCAAAAATTTACTAACTCTAAAATAAATCTAAGTGAAGCATGAGAGCATTTCTTCAAAAATATTAAAGCACGCCGTCTCAAAAAGATATAAGTAAAGCACTAGAGAAATTCCATAGCTCATAAAATTTAAGTGAAGCATAAAGAGCAACCATAGCATAATTTTGGCTCTCTCAAATAGGTGTGTCAGGCAAGGATACTTGTGAAAAACTAAAAGGAAAAACAAGAAAGACCCATATAATACAAGACGCTCCAAGCAAAACTCATGATATGTGACGAATAAAAATATAGCTCCAAGTAAAATACCGATGGTTGTTAGAAGAAAGAGAGGATGCCTTCAGGGGCATCCCCAAGCTTAGTTGTTTGGTTCTCCTTGAATAATAACTTGGGGTGCCATGGGGCATCCCCAAGCTTAGGCTCTTTTCATTCCTTATTCCTTCATCCATCGTGATCTCACCCAAAACTTGAAAACCTGGATACGTCTCCAACGTATCTATAATTTTTGATTGTTCCATGCTGTTATATTATCATTCTTGGATGTTTTACAATCTTTTTATAGTCATTTTATACCATTTTTTGGTACTAACCTATTGACATAGTGCCTAGTTGCTGTTTTCTGCATGTTTTTTACATCGCAGGAAATCAATACCAAACAGAGTTCAGACGCAACGAAACTTTTTGAGGATTTTTTTGGGCCAGAAGACATCCAGTGGGCCAGGAAAGCACCTGGGAGGTGCTCCAAGGGGAGCACAACCCACCAGGGCGCGCCTGGAGGCCTAGGCGCTCCCCGGTGGGTTGTGCCCACCTCGGGTGCCGCCTGAACCGCCTCTTTGCTCTATAAATACCCCAATATTCTAGAAATCTTAGGGGAGTCGACGAAAATCAATTCCAGCCGCCGCAGAGTCCAGAATCACAAGATCCAATCTAGAAACCATCTAGGAGGGGTGCATCATGTCCATTGGTGCCTCTCCGATGATGCGTGAGTAGTTCTTTGTAGACCTACGGGTCCGTAGTTAGTAGCTAGATGGCTTCCCCCCTCTCTCTCTTGATTATCAATACAATGGTCTCTTGGAGATCCATATGATGTAAGTCTTTTTGCGGTGCGTTTGTTGGGATCCGATGAACTTTGAGTTTATGATCAGATCTATGTTTTTATCCATGAAAGTTATTTGAGTCTTCTTTGATCTCCTATATGCATGATTTCTTATAGCCTCGTATTTCTTCTCCGATATTTGGGTTTTGTTTGGACAACTTGATCTATTTATCTTGCAATGGGAAGAGGTGCTTTGTGATGGGTTCGATCTTACGGTGCTTGATCCCAGTGACAGAAAGGGAAACAACACATATGTATCGTTGCTATTAAGGATAACAAGATGGGGTCTATTTCTACATAAATAGATGTTGTCTACATCATGTCATCATTCTTATTGCATTACTCCGTTTCTCCATGAACTTAATACACTAGATGCATGATGAGTAGCGGTCGATGTGTGGAGTAATAGTAGTAGATGCAGGCAGGAGTCAGTCTACTAATCTTGGACGTGATGCCTATATAATGATCATTGCGTGGATATAGTCTTGATTATTTGAAGTTCTATCAATTGCCCAACAGTAATTGTTTTCCCACCGTCTGTTATTTTTATCGAGAGAAGCCACTAGTGAAACCTACGGCCCCCGAGTCTCTTTTCATCATATTTGCCTTTGCGATCTATTTTCCTTTGCATTTATTTTCAGATCTATTAAACAAAAATACAAAATACCCTGCTGCAATTTATTCGTTCCGCGATCTATTTATCCTATCTACACTTTTACCTCACATTATTTGCCTATCTTGAGGCACCGTACCCGAAAGGGATTGACAACCCCTTTAACACATAGGGTTGCGAGTATTTGTTATTTGTGTGCAGGTGCGGTTTACGTGGTGTGATGAGGTTCTCGTACTGGTTGGATAACCTTGGTATCATCACTGAGGGAAATACTTACCGTCGCTATACTGCATCATCCCTTCCTCTTTGGGGAAATACCGATGTAGTTCTAGCAGGCATCAAACTTCAATCACATAGAACTTAACAAAACCTTCGTGAGATCCATTAGTATAAGAAAACCAATCTTTATTTTCAGTATTGTTGCAAACCCATTCAATTTTTTATCGCATTATACGTATTGTATTCTAACTTTACCAGGGCTTATACCCCCCGATACAAACCATAGATTCATCAAAAATAAGCACACAATGCAACGAAAATAGAATCTGTCAAAAACAGAACAATCTGTAAAGAAGTGAATTGTTCTCATACTTATGTAATTCAAAAAGTTCTGAAAATTTAGGAAAACGTAGGCGATTTGTATATCAATCTTGTGTAAAAAATTCAGAATCTTTTGTCTCTTATGTGAATTTGAACAATTCTCTTGCTGCACGCAAACATTTCTATTTTTCAACAAGATCAAATCAACTATCACCAAACATGACCCTAAAGGCTTTACTTGGCACAAACTCTAATTAAAACATAAAAAACACAATAATCACAATAGCATAATTGTGCAAACACTCAAGAACAGAAAGAAAAAGGAAAAATAAAAGTTATTCATTGGTTGCCTCCGAACGAGCGCTATTGTTTTACGCCCCTAGCTAGGCATAATGCATAGATTCAAGTATTGTCATCTTTAGTTTCCAACTCCTCAATAACACAACTAGAATTCTTCAAAGATTTAGCGCTCAAGTTTTCGATAATAACACTTCTAGGAATAGGATTGAAGAATTCATTTTTGCAAGTAGAGTCATTTATAACTTCAACAAAGTCAGGGTGAATACTAATCATCTTAAGATCTTCTTTGTTATTATTAGAAGTTGCACCCTTTTTCTTAGTGACTGATGTCTACTACGCAACTTTATTCTTGTAGACTTGTGTTGGGCCTTCAAGCGCAGAGTTTTGTAGGACAGTAGCAATTTTCCCTCAAGTGGATGACCTAAGGTTTATCAATCAGTGGGAGGCGTAGGATGAAGATGGTCTCTCTCAAACAACCCTGCAACCAAATAACAAAGAGTCCCTTGTGTCCCCAACACACCAAATACAATGATAAATTGTATAGGTGCACTAATTCAGCGAAGAGATGGTGATAAAAGTGTAATATGGATATCAAATATTGATTTTTGTAATAGGAACAATAAAAAACAACAAGGTAGAAATTGATAAAACGGAGCACAAACGTATTGCAATGCTTGAAAATGACGCCTAGGGTCCGTAGTTTTGCTAGTACAATCTCTCAACAATGCTAATCTAATTGGATCATATAACCATCTCTCAAAGTGAGATAAAGAATCACTCCAAAGTTCCTATCTAGCGAAGAACATAAGAAGAAATTGTTTGTAGCTATTCTTTCCGATCGATCTATCCAAGAGTTCGTACTAAAATAACACCAAGTTATTCTTTCCGATCAATCTATCATGAGTTCGTACTAAAATAACACCAAGTTATTCTTTTCGATCGATCTATCAAGAGTTAGTACTAAAATAACACCAAAGAAATTCATATTCATAATACTCAATCCAACACAAAGAACCTCAAAGAGTTCCCCAAGATTTCTACCGAAGAAAGTAGGATGAAAACGTGCATCAACCCCTATGCGTAGATTACCCCAATGTCAGCTCGAGAATCTACGAGTTAAGTGCCAAAATATATCTCAAGTGAATCAATATAATACCCCATTGTCACCATGGGTATTCATATGCAAGACATATATCAAGTCAAATCCATAAAAGTATTCAATCCGATAAAACGAAATCTCAAAGGGAAAACTCAATTCATCACAACAAGATAGAGAGGGAGAAACACCATTTGATCCAAGTATATTAACAAAGCCCGCGATACATCAAGATCGTTCCATCTCAAGAACACGAGAGAGAGAGAGAGAGAGAGAGAGAGAGAGAGAGAGATTAAACACATAGCTACTGGTACAAACCCTCAGCCCCGATGGTGGACTACTCCCTCCTCATTATGGCGGATGCTGGGATGATGAAGGTGGCCACCAGTGATGATTTCCCGCTTCGGCGGAGTGCTGGAACGGGGTCTAGATTGTTTTTTCGTGGCTACAGAGGCTTGCAGCGGCAGAACTTCAGATCTAGGGTATCCCCTAGGGTTTTTGGAGTATGTGGGAATTTATAGGGCGAAGAGGCGGTGCGGGAGGCCACCGAGGTGGGCACAACCCACCTAGGCATGCCTGGGCCCCCAGGCGTGCCCTGGTGGGTTGTGCTCCCCTCGGTTCCCCCTCTGGTACTTCTTTGGCCCACCGGGTGTCTTCTGGTCTAGAAAAAAATCTCCAAAATATTTCGCTGTGTTTGGACTCCGTTCGGTATTGATTTTCTGTCATGTAAAAAACAAGCAAAAAAACAACAACTGGCACTGGGCACTATGTAAATAGGTTAGTCCGAAAAAATGATATAAACTTGCTATAAAATGATTGTAAAACATCCAAGAATGATAATATAACAACATGAATACTTCATAAATTATAGATACGTTGGAGACATATCAGCATCCCCAAGGTTAATTCCTACTCGTCCTCGAGTAGGTAAATGATAAAATAAATAATTTATGAAGTGTGAATGCTAGCAAAGTGCACAAGTTTGATCAATGATAATTTCAATCACTTTTCCTAGCATCATAACAACAATTCTTTCTCGTAAAACTTCTCATGTTAAAATAGCAACCAATTCACATGTTAAGGTTCAAACAATGAATTCTCTTGAAACTCAACAACCTATATTCTTAGTCACCAAACAATTGCAATTCAACTTATTCAACAAAGTCTAAGTAAGAGCTCCACATACTCAATCATCATATAGTCTTCCATGATAGCAAGTACTCAAAGCATATTCTTACAACAAATGGCATCCACCGAACACAGAGAAAGATAGGTGCGACGCCCCCGATTCAATCATACACTAATCATACACGCAAATGTGTACGATCAAGATCAGGGACTCAGGGGAAGATATCACAACACAACTCTAGACACAAATAAAATAATACAAGCTTTATATTACAAGCCAGGGGCTTCGAGGGCTCGAATACATAACTCGATATATAGGAGTCAACGGAAGCAACAATATCTGAGTACATACATAAGTTAAACAAGGATGCCTTAAGAAGGCTAGCACAAAAGCAACACGATCGAAGAGGCAAGGCCTCCTGCCTGGGACCTCCTAACTACTCCAGGTCGTCGGCGGTCTCCACGTAGCAGTATCTGTCAGCGGTGGCATCTGGCTCCAGGGATCCACCATCTGGTTGCATCAACCGGAAAAAAGAAAGAAGGGGGAAAAGGGGTAGCAAAGCAACCGTGAGTACTCATCCAAAGTACTCGGATAATAATGATAAGTCTTGTGAAATCAATACCGCTTTGCTGAATCTTGTTATGAAAGATCAATTCACCGGCCTTCCTAGTGAAGACGCCGCTACTCATCTAAACAATTTTGTTGATTTGTGTGATATGCAAAAGAAGAAAGATACGGATAACAATATCATCAAATTGAAGTTATTTCCGTTTTCACTTAGAGATCGTGCTAAAATTTGGTTTTCGTCTTTGCCTAAAAATAGTATTTATTCTTGGAACAAGTGCAAAGATGCTTTTATCTCTAAGTATTTTCCTCCCGCTAAGATCATCACTCTTAGGAACAATATCATGAATTTTAAACAACTTGATCATGAGCATGTTGCCCAATCTTGGAAAAGAATGAAATTGATGCTTCGCAATTGCCCTACTCATGGTTTGAATTTATGGATTATCATACAAATTTTTTATGCCGGATTAAATTTTGCTTCTAGAAATCTTTTAGATTCGGCTGCGAGAGGCACGTTTATGGAAATTACATTAGAAGATGCTACAAAATTGCTTGATAATATTATGGCTAATTATTTTCAATGGCATACCGAAAGATCTTCTGGTAAAAAAGTGCATGCTATAGAAGAAATCAATGTTTTAAGTGAAAAGATGGATGAACTTATGGAGATGTTTGCTAATAAAAATACTTCTCTTGATCGCAATGATATGCCTTTATCTACTTTGATTGAGAATAGAATTGAATCTATGGATGTAAATTTTGTTGGTAGGAATAGTTTTGGAATAACGCGTACAGAGGGAATTTTAATCCTAGGCCTTATCTATACCTATACTAATTTGTGACTTCCTAAAAATTTCCACGTTAATCAGTAATTAAGAACTGTTAATCTGGTGGGGCCGAGTTATTACGGTGCAAATCTGGCCATATGATTCTGGCTTCAAAGTTAGCTCAATTGAGAAAAAAAATGGTATTAATCTACCAATTCTTCCCCCCCTCCCATAAAGAAAGCAGTCTATCTCTTCAAAAAAGAACTCTATCTACTCATAAGCTCTAACTGTCTCCTTCGGGAAAAAAGGAAAAAAAAACTAATCTAATTGTCTTCTCGCCCAATCTTGCCGTGTTCCTACCCGACAGTCGCAGACCTCCTGCAATCTCCCGTCATGTCTTCTTTGGCGGCGCCATGGCAATGAATCCATCTCAACGGCTCATGACCTGCAACTCCGAGGCCGACGACTTCGAGATGAGCCGGGGCGTTGCCTTCACGCAGCTCGAGGGGGCGCCAGTACCAGCACCGGTGTCTTCATCGGCATCAGGTAGCTGCAGGTCTTCCCCGTGGCTCAGTGCAGCTCATGAGGAAAGAGTTCCCTGCATGGCCCCCAGCCAGGTAATGCTATCTTCACTATCCCTTAATTTCCCTAATAAATCAAGCATTGATTTGTTCAAGGGGAATCTCATAGTACTATATGCTTGATACCACACTACATACACAGATTTATCAAACTGGTCTCGGCAACGTCAAGAAAGCTTTTGTCTGATTTTTTAAGCAATCTTGTATCTTTCATAGATGTTAATATCCCTTCGATTGATTGCCTACTCCGTACAGGACTCAGCCTTCTCCACGCGCAAGATTGATCTCTTACGGTTCAGGATTGGATTTTACGATCTTCACCTTACTAGAACTTAAGCAATGATCTCTCCCTGCATGCTGTGCCCTCCGATTTGTCGCCGTCGTCGACTTCCTAGCGCTGAAATATGGATCTCTCTTATGAGTCCCATCGGTATCCTTCGATTCACCGCCGCCCATGTTAGCAGCCGGCCATGCAGAATACACCAGACTCTTGCGTACAAGTGATGGAGATTGATCCATTGTCCTCCACTGCAGAACGGTTCACGGCGAGTCCCGCCGGTGTCCTCTGATTCACCACTCCTGGGCCGTCTGATTTGTCGCCGCCGTCAACTTCCTAGCGCTTAAATATGGAACTCTCCTTTGAGTCGCTTATGGTATCCTCTGATTCACTGCCGCCAACGTTTAGCAGTCAACCATGTAGAATACACCAGGCTCTAGCGTCGAACTGATGGATACTGATCCATTGATCCCCCACTGCAGACCGGTCCGTGGCGTGTCCTGCCCGTGTCCTCCGATTCACCACCAACGATGTTAGAAATAGGCCATGTACAGAACATCAGCCTCGCATGTACAAGTGATGGAGATTGGTACATTGATCCTCTATCGCATAATTGTCCACTGTAATGCATGAATGCGTAGTCGGAATTGGCATGATGCATCATACTGCAAACCAGGGCAGCGCCCTCTCAGCCTGTGACACTATCCATTGTTTGTCTGGCTGTATGTTCACCCTCATTGTTGCTCCTATTTCACCCATATACAAACAAGACTCAGAAGAAGCTAGATTGGTACTAGACTGGGTGCTCCATGTTTCAGTCCTGATCATGGATGTCATGTGATGACGTGATGTGATCATCATATTCCACTGGTGCTCCACGTTTCAGTTCCAAACATGGATGCCATTTGATCAGCACGCTCAGCCTATTTACACACATCTGTTCAGTATGCATATTGGTGTTGGTCTGATTGCTCCAAGTTTTGCTTTAAACAAATACTCAGTGCTACAAATTTGCAGTGGCGATCCATCCTTAGCTAAAGAGTACAGTTGAAATTACACTTCAGTCTATATATGTTGATTGTACAGTGATGTTTTCCTTCTCTGTTTTCAATCAGCTTTTAAGCGTGTACTGACATCTTAATTAACTTGCTTTCTGAACTGATTGAAAACGGAGAAGGAAAAAATATGTGGCAATTAACACTCAATACATTTTCATAGCATCTAAGGATACATGTTTTGACCACTGTTTGACTTTAAGTTAGATGTTTTACCATGCTTTCTAAAACCAACGTAGGTGCTTATATATTACTGTTGCATTGGCAGATGGAGTATTGGCCATCGAGTGGGGGCACAACACATTGCTTAACCATCGTTAAAATTTGTTTTGTGGTTTTAATTTGCGAACAATTTTTTGTTTTGACTTTCTTTGTAATTATTTATTGTTGTCACGCCATACGATTATCCAATACCGATTCTAATCTATCTTCATATGCCTTTTCAGCAAACCAGGAGAAAGTGTAATTACGTTTCCGTTTTGACTGCTTTCTGTGATAATATGGAGAATGTGGAGCTACATATTGGTATTTAAAATGTAGTTTCTCAATAAATATTTCAATCTTCCGGTCATGCTTGCTATTCAAAATATTTTCTTCTTGATAATTAAAGATCAAAATAGTACACCCTCTATTTCTCAGTATAAGACGTTTTGGCAACTCCCAAAACACCTTATATTTAGGAACGGGGGTAGTATTTTTTATTGGAGTTATCATTTCTTGGTACTTCTGTAGATACTTTTCTCAAGTTACTTCTTTGCAGGGAAAGTCCATCAGCGAAACATAAGAGTTTCTTTCATTTCTTTCCTCTCTCAGGACATCATTTGTCAAGATTCTATCGTATGAGTGTGCTTATCAGACGTAAAAAATACATCATTTATATTTGTTTGTTATTGAAGATACTACCCTTGGGAAGGAAAGAATGTAGTTTCCTTCGCCAAGGTAAACATTCTTTACTTCTGATTGGTTGTATTTGATGTTGAATAGAAGAAATAGTCGATTCTCCATCGTTAATTTGAAGAATGGACATGTATAACATACTGGATGGTACTACTATATATATGTGGCTATTTCAGCTTTTTACTTTCCACATGTAGGATTATATATTACTAAGGTTGACTGAATGCTCTAATACGAATGAGTAGAAATTGTTGATTACATTGTGTTGCACACATGCTTTGCAAATAGCAAGTGTCACTGTGATATAGCTTATTTTAAATTTAAATATTATCGACACATGAAAGTTAAATACATGAAGAAACCATGGTTAGGATATTTGGACACATAACACTAAAAAGTGAGAACATTAACATAAGCTTTTGTATCCCGGTTGGTTAATTTTACAGTCTCACTATGTGCATTATGAGTAATAGATTTTTGATACATACGCGATTATTAGTGCTTACATAATATTAAAGGGGGTTATAGCAAAGCATAATATTAATTTATGGACATCTTAGTTTTCCTTTATCCACAAAGTGATTTTGAATGATTGTCAATATTATGGATTTTCATCGTGAAATTAAAAACAAATACCTAGCCCGCGCAAGTGCACGGGTTGACGACTAGTCCTAGTAATCCTTCTAATAATTATGGAAATTCCTACAACAACTCTTATGGAAATTTTAATAAGATGCCCTCTGAATTTGAGAGTAGTGTCAAAGAGTTTATTAATTCACAAAAGAATTGTAATGCTTTGCTTGAAGAGAAATTGCTTAAAGTTGATGATTTGGCTAGGAACGTTGATAAAATTTCTCTTGAAATTGATTCTTTAAAGCTTAGATCTATTCCTCCTAAGCATGATATCAATGAGTCTCTCAAACTATGAGAATTTCCATTGATGAGTGCAAGGAAAGAACCGCTAGGATGCGTGCTTCCAAAGACGCCTTTATTAAAGCGTGTTCTTCCAATTCCTATGAAAATCAAGATGAAGATCTAAAATTTATTGATGTGTCCCCCATTAAATCTTTGTTTTGCAATATGAATCTTGATGAAACTGAATATGATCTTACTTTACCTATAAGGCGTGCTAAGAATTCGGAGTTTCTAGATCTTGATGATGAAATTGATGAAAGTGGGATTGAAAGAAATAAAAATCTTGATGTTGCTAAACCCACTATTTTGGATCTCAAGGAATTTAATTATTAAAATTGCTCTTTGATTGGTTGTATTTTCTTGTTGCAATCCATGCTGGATTCTCCTCATGCTTATAGTCAAAATAAGGCCTTTACCGAACACATTGTTGATGCCTTGATGCAATCGTATGAAGAAAAACTTGAGTTGAAAGTTTCTATCCCTAGAAAACTCTATGATTAGTGGGAACCTACTATTAAAATTAAAATTAAAGATTATGAGTTTCATGCTTTGTGTGATTTGGGTGCTAGTGTCTCCACTATTCCCAAAACTTTGTGCGATTTGCTAGATTTCCGTGATTTTGAAGATTGTTCTCTAAACTTGCATCTTGCGGATTCCACTATTAAAAAGCCTATGGTAAGAATTAATGATGTTCTTATTGTTGCAAATAGGAATTATATGCCCGTTGATTTTATCGTTCTTGATATAGATTGCAATCCTTCATGTCCTATTATTCTTGGTTGACCTTTTCTTAGAACGATTGGTGCAATTATTGATATGAAGGAAGGGAATATTAGATTCCAATTTCCCTTAAAGAAGGGTATGGAACACTTCCCTAGAAAGAGAATAAAATTACCATATGAATCTATCATGAGAGCCACTTATGGTTTGCCTACCAAAGATGGCAAAACCTAGATCTGTCCTTGCTTGTATGCCTAGCTAAGGGCGTTAAACGATAGCGCTTGTTGGGAGGCAACCCAATTTTATTTTTTGTTCTTTGTTTTTGTTCCTGTTTAGTGTTAAATTTTGTTTCTACTTTTTGTTTAGATGTTTTTTTTATGTTTTAATTAGTGTTTGTGCCAAGTAGAACCTATAGGATAAGCTATGATGATAGTTGATTTGATTCTGCTGAAAAACAAAAACTTTGTGCTCACGAGAAATAATTCAATAAATCACATAAACGTGCTTTTGCATTGATTATTTTTTCTGCTGATCAATAAACGAGTTGTCCAGTACGTAATATTTTGGTAGAATTTTTAGAGTTCCAGAAGTTTGCGTTAGTTACAGATTGCTACAGACTGTTCTGTTTTTGACAGATTCTGTTTTTCGTGTGTTGTTTGCTTATTTCAATGCATCTATGGCGAATAAATTTGTTTATAAACCATAAGGAAGTTGGAGTACAGTAGGTTTAACACCAATATAAATAAAGAATGAGTTTATTATAGTACCTTAAAGTAGTCTTTTGTTTTCTTTCACTAACGGAGCTCACGAGATTTCTATTGAGTTTTGTGTTGTGAAGTTTTCAAGTTTTGGGTGAATTCTTTTGATGGATTATGGAACAAAGAGTGGCAAGAGCCTAAGCTTGGGGATTCCCATGGCACCCCCAAGATAATACAAGGACACCAAAAAGTCAAAGCTTGGGATGCCCCGGAAGGCATCCCCTCTTTCGTCTACTTCCATCGGTAATTTACTTGGAGCTATATTTTTATTCACCACATGTCGTGTGTTTTGCTTGGAGCGTCTTGTATTATTTGCGTCTTTGCTTGTTTACCACAATCATCCTTTCTGTACACACCTTTTGAGAAAGCCATACATGATTTAGAATTTGCTAGAATACTCTATGTGCTTCACTTATATCTTTTGAGCTTGATAGTTTTGCTCATAGTGCTTCACTTAAACCTTTTTGAGCGTAATAATTGTTGCTCTAGTGCTTCACTTAGATCTTTTAGAGCATGGTGGTGGATTTGTTTTAAAGAAACTATTGATCTCTCATGCTTCACTTAGATTATTTTGAGAGTCGTTAATAGCATGGTAATTTGCTTAAAGATAATATACTTGGTATTCAAGATATGTGAAACTTTCTTTTGAGTGCGTTGAATACTAAGATAAGTTTGATGCTTGATAATTGTTTTGAGATATGGAGGTGATAATATCAAAGCAATGCTAGTTGGGGTAATTATGAATTTAAAGAATGCTTGTATTGAAGTTTGTGATTCCTGTAGTATGCACGTATGGTGAACCGCTTTGTGATAAAGTCAGAGCACAATTTTATTTATCGATTGTCTTCCTTATGAGTGCCAGTCGGGGACGAGCGATGATCTTTTCCTACCAATCTATCCCCCTAGGAGTATGCGTGTAGTGTTTTGGTTTTTGATGACTTCTAAAATTTTGCAATAAGTGCATGAGTTCTTTTGATTAATGTTGAGTCCATGGATTATACGCACTCTCACCCTTCCACCATTGCTAGCCTCTCTAATACCGTGCACTTTTCGCCGGTATCATACACCCACCATATACCTTCCTCAAAACAGCCACCATACCTAACTATCATGGCATTTCCATAGCCATTCCGAGATATATTGCCATGCAACTTTCCACCGTTCCATTCATATGACACACATTACTTTTGTCATATTGCTTTTTGCATGAACATGTAGTTGACATTGTATTTGTGGCAAAGCCACCGTTCATAATTCTTTCATACATGTCACTCTTGATTCATTGCATATCCCGGTATACCGCCCGAGGCATTCATATAGAGTCATATTTTGTTCTAAGTATCGAGTTGTAATTGTTGAGTTGTAAGAAAAATAAAAGTGTGATGATCATCATTATTAGAGCATTGTCCCAGTGAGGAAAGGATGATGGAGACTATGATTCTCCCATAAGTCAGGATGAGACTCCGGACGAAAAAAAAGAGTGGCCATAAAAAAAGAGAGAAGAAAGGCCAAATAAAAAGAATTGAGAGAAAAAGAGAGAAGGGACAATGCTACTATCCTTTTTCCACACTTGTGCTTTAAAATAGCACCATGATCTTCATGATAGAGAGTCTCATATGTTGTCACTTTCATATACTAGTGGGAATTTTTCATTATAGAACATGGCTTGTATATTCCAATGATGGGCTTCCTCAAAAGTGCCCTAGGTCTTCGTGAGCAAGCAAGTTGGATGCACACCCACTTAGTTTCTTTTGTTGAGCTTTCATATACTTATAGCTCTAGTGCATTCGTTGCATGGCAATCCCTACTCACTCACATTGATATCTATTAATGGGCATCTCCATAGCCCATTGATACGCCTAGTTGATGTGAGACTATCTTCTCCTTTTTGTCTTCTCCACAACCACCATTCTATTCCACCTATAGTGTTATGTCCATGGCTCACGCTCAAGTATTGCGTGAAAGTTGAAAAAGTTTGAGATTACTAAAGTATGAAACAATTGCTTGGCTCGTCATCGGGGTTGTGCATGATTAAATACTTTGTGTGATGAAGTTAGAGCTTAGCCAGACTATATGATTTTGTAGGGATAACTTTCTTTAACCATGCTATTTTGAGAAGACATGATTGCTTTAATTTGTATGCTTGAAGTATTATTACCTTTATGTTAATATGAACTTTTGTCTTGAATCTTTCGGATCTGAATATTCATGCCACAATTAAGAAGATTTACATTGAAATTATGCCAAAGTATCACTCCACATCAAAAATTCTTTTTTATCATTTACCTACTCAAGGACGAGCAGGAATTAAGCTTGGGGATGCTTGATACGTCTCCAACGTATCTATAATTTTTGATTGCTCCATGCTACTTTATCTACCATTTTGGACTATATTGGGCTTTATTTTCCACTTTTATATTATTTTTGGGACTAACCTATTAACCGGAGGCCCAGCCCAGAATTGTTGTTTTTTTGCCTATTTCAGTATTTCGAAGAAACAGAATATCAAACGGAGTCCAAACGGAATAAAACCTTTAGGAACGTGATTTTCTCACTGAACGTGATCCAGGAGACTTGGACCCTGCTCCAAGGAACATCCGTGGAGGTCACGAGGGTGGGGGGCGCCCCACCCCCCTGGGCACGCCCCCTGCCTCGTGGGCCCCCTGTTGCTCCACCGACGTACTCCTTCCTCCTATATATACCTACGTACCCCCGTCAGATCAGAGACAGAGCCAAAAACCTAATTCCACCGCCGCAACCTTCTGTATCCGCGAGATCCCATCTTGGGGCCTGTTTCGGAGCTCCACCGGAGAGGGTATCTACCACGGAGGGCTTCTACATCAACACCATAGCCTCTCCGATGAAGTGTGAGTAGTTTACTTCACACCTTCGGGTCCATAGTTAGTAGCTAGATGGCTTCTTCTCTCTTTTTGGATCTCAATACAATGTTCTCCCCCTCTCTTGTGGAGATCTATTCGATGTAATCTTCTTTTGCGGTGTGTTTGTTGAGACCGATGGATTGTGAGTTTATGATCCAGCTTATCTATGAACAATATTTGATTCTTCTCTGAATTCTTTTATGTATGATTGAGTTATCTTTGCAAGTCTCTTCGAATTATCCGTTTGGTTTGGCCAACTAGATTGGTAGTTCTTGCAATGGGAGAAGTGTTTAGCTTTGGGTTCAATCTTGCGGCGTCCTTACCCAGTGATAGAAAGGGTTGCAAGGCACGTATTGTATTGTTGCCATCGAGGATAACAAGATGGTTTTTTTTATCATATTGCATGAATTTATCCCTCTAGATCATGCCATCTTGCTTAAGGCGTTACTCTGTTTTTAACTTAATACTCTAGATGCATGCTGGATAGCGGTCGATGAGTGGAGTAATAGTAGTAGATGCAGAATCGTTTCGATCTACTTGTCTCGGACGTGATGCCTATATACATGATCATACCTAGATAACCTCATAATTATTCGCTTTTCTATCAATTGCTCAACAGTAATTTGTTCACCCACCATAGAATACTTATGCTCTTGAGAGAAGCTACTAGTGAAACCTATGGCCCCCGGGTCTATTCTCATCATATCAATCTCTATTATTTTATTACTTGCTTTGTTTTTACTTTGCCTTTTACTTTTTACTTTGCATCTCTATATCAAAAATACCAAAAATATTATTTATCATCTCTATCAGATCTCACCCTCGTAAGTGACCGTGAAGGGATTGACAACCCCTAATCGCGTTGGTGGCGAGTAGCTATTGTTTTGTGTAGGTATGAGGGACTCGTGCGTGATCTCCTACTAGATTGATACCTTGGTCCTCAAAAACTGAGGGAAATACTTACGCTACTTTACTGCATCATCTTCCCCTCTTCGGGGAAATCCAAAGTAGTGCTCAAGAGGTAGCAGTCATCATGTTGCATGATAGTATTGTCGAACTAATATGCTCATATTGTTCAAGCTGTATCATGTTTATGTTGGTCATGCCATTTTATTCTAGTGATCTCATGTTAATTCCTCTTTAACCGGTAATTGCCATGTTGTTGTCTGTCTTGAATGCTTCTGGTTATTGTGAGCTTGCAAGTACATCCAATGTACTGACCTGTCGTGTCATGCCAATTTGCAGGTCATTCCGGATTTGATTGCTTGCTTGTCGTGGTTTCTGTTCGTGCGAGCTAGGATAAGCGTTCCAGCCAGAGTCCCTGCGGAGTGGAGTTCACCACCGTCGTCGTTGTTCCGCTGCTAAGAGCTATTCCACTGCTTCGAGTTGTTCTGCTGCTTGCATAGAGCAACTGAGGATGGCGTAGTGTCAACCGTACCGATGTTATTCATTGTAATATCAGAGACCTTGTATTCATATTCGTGTAATAATAGAAGGCTGGTTTGTTCTATGCTAAGCAGTGCCGTATTCCAGAACACTTCATCTCGATCTCTGGGCTGGAATACGGGGTGTTCTGGTTTTCTCTGAGTTGGGGTGCCACAGGCTTGGTATCAGAGCAGGTCTAGCTGTAGGATGCCCTAGACCACGCGAACGTTAGAAAGCGGTAGTATAGACCCCAGTTGGTTTTTTACATTTGGTTGCTGCATTTGTTTGATTGCATAGCATGCATATAGCCTTAGTATTTGTGATAATGGTTTACTGGTGAGTGTAGCTGGCATCGGTTCGGATCCACTACAGCTCAACCTTTGCATTTCTCCAGTTCCTTTTTTTCGTTCAGCGTTTGGTATCATTTCTGTCCCAGCAGAGTGATGTCAAGTGATCCCAACACTGTTTGAAAAAAATGGTGCTCAGGTATCGCGCCGTTGTCTTTCTTTCAGTCCTGCCTATCATTTCGGTGATGGACATGCGTCTATCCCGGATCGTTCTTTTATTTTGTCGTGTTGGCAACCCTTAATGATCTTAGTTATCAAGAAAGGGAAATGTTAGCAGCCTCAGCTTTTCCCCGCTATCCTATTTCTTGGACGAGTATAGATATTTTTCCGTTCGCTTGATAATAATGTGGTTGCGACCTTCGTGTCCCACTACATGATTACTGAGTGCGTCCTCACCTCCGAGCTAGTTCAGGTTGCCACCTGGCTAAGCTAGCACTTGGTGTAGCGCTGTTTACACCAATTCTTCCACACATTTATTCGTCATCGTGCACATCATCACATCATATTAGACCGCAATACCGGAGTTTCCGCGAGATTTGTGTGCTTAGGTGTGCATGCATATTATTGTGTGAGTAGCAGTAATATGGGATGATTGCTTGATTAGTTATATTAGTGGTATGCTTGTGTGCTTTTGTTTTAGTCGTTTCTGTTGTTCCTTCCTTTAGGCCTTCAGTGTTACAAATTTTCCCCTATTAAAGTTGCTCGTTAGCCGACACTAGACCCGAAGAGTCAGCAAGAAATGCATATATTTGGAAACTCAGCTAACTAGAATGGAATTATCAGCTGACTGCAGCGAAATTGGGAATATCTTGTCTGGATGCAAAAGAAATCCTGGATGGACCGTCAGTATCAAGTTTGCATTAGCATGCACTCATCACAACAAAATGATTAAATCAGCAAGAAGATAAATTGTGTGCAAGGTTGACAGAATATTATCAAAGGTATGGCTCAGATACAAGTTTAATTTTTCGTTGAGGATGATTTTGGAACTCGATGTACCTGGAAGAAAGCAAAAATATGGCATGTACTCAGAAAGGAGAATAGTCCTGCAAAACCCTATTTCATACAAGAAATCAACATCAGAAATATTAAGATGGTATGTATATGTGGAAATCGGTCCGCATATCACAATAAGAAGTTTCTGGTGTAAGCAACCCACTTTTCCCTTGCAAGATACCAGAGAAGCTTCCAAGGCAAAATTCATCTATCTTCCTTTGTACGATACATGAATGACTTCTCGCTCAAGGTACTCTGCCTTATTTAGTAAAGAAACCTCAAAAGCTTCCAACATAAGGTACTGAGTCTTTCCCTAGCAAAGTCTTTAAGGGGGTAAGCGTCTGAAGCACGATATTCGGTCTTCTTCAGCAAGCTGTCCGATGAAAGTTTCGAGCACAAGCCAGCAAATATTCCTCAGTAAGACATTGGTACAAGGTAGTACACTGTGAATTGACAACATATGGCAGTGTATCCCAAGAATCAGATCGACAACATTTTGGTCAGAATCAAGAATCAGTCAGAATACACATTTGTCTTGGAATCAGGTCCTCATATATATGCAAGGAGCATACCACAAAGATCTTACAAATCACTCGGATGAGGATCTGACAACCACGTGAGGATGGTTACAAGAATAAAGCTAGTATACACTGCCGTGTGACAAAGGATTATGAGGATTGACGACATCAATGAGCTCAATACAAGTACCCGTGAACCTGGAAAATGATACTGATGAGCTCTTGTCCCCTTTTTTCTCCAATGACGGCACCACGCCTGTGATCTGAGCTGTTTCTAGCTATCCAGGGTGGATGCCGATTTTTGTTTCTCTCTTCAACGACTGTCACGAGTCTGAGCTGCTTTTTGGTCGTCTCGTACAACTGTTGAGTTCCTTTTTGTGACAGTAGCCCTATAGCTGCTTTTTGGCTATTTTAGGGAGCTTCCACCTTCTTATTATCGACCCGGTCTCAAGCTCTGAGATGTTTTTCGGCTGTCCTGAGCTGGGGTTGAGTTATTTCAGTAATGTCCCAGATCTGAGTTGGAAAGACCATTCTGGTGGCTACTGATTTATTTACCGGTTTCTTGCAAGGGTTTCAGATGATCATTTCCCAACGATCAAAGCTTGAGAGGTGTTGAACCTGCCATTTAATGGGTTACCCTATCAGAAAAATGAGGATAAACTTCGATTGCTGAAAAATTGCACCGACAATACCTATGGTCATACAAAGAAACAATATGGCCCAACTCTTTCAGCCAAGGATCCAGACCAAGAAAACAATAATGAAGGAGCAAGACCAGTGATGCAAGTATGAAAATTGTACACGACCCCCATGGTGCAGATCCCCCGGATAGTCTAAGTCAGTATTGATCTACATGGGTATGCCTACAGCATGAGTAATCGGCACGAGGAATAACAGTCTGGAAGTCTGAGTCCTCGCTTAAATGAATCATCATGGATATCGTGTCATGAACAAAAAAAATCCATCAGTCAAGTTTGCAGATATTATCATACGGGCCAAACCCTTTATGCTGGCCGCGATAGGAGACAGTCAAATATTTGGTACAAATCCGATACTGACGATAGTGGAACAGGTTAAGATGATTCAGAAACTTTTGTGATGAGTCAGAATCTGTCAGGAAACGGTTATGTTTTAACTCACTGTTTGGAACCCAAAGGACCTGCATTTAGTGGAGAAACCCAATGCAATGAGTCAGAGCTTGGATTTTCATCAGAAAATTCTTGTCATCATTACATGAAAGGTTGTCAGTGCCGGGTGGCACACCCAGTGGAAATCACTTTTGGATTTGTGAGACGGACATATATTTCAGTCGTGATAATTAAGTCACACTCAGCTAGTCAGCAGACCTAAAAACAAATTGGAGCCTATATAAGCATGGGCAAGCCAGGTAAGATCCGTCAGAATGTGGATACAGTAAAGCAAACCACCCAGGGCCAGTCAGATAAAAAATTAGTTGGGAACATCAATAAAGGAAAAAGGATACCCGAGTTGGAAACGGTTTCCTTAAGTCAGAATATTCATACTAGTTCCCTGAGCAACCAAATCTCGAGGACGAGATTTCTTTAAGGGGATAAGGTTTGTGACAGCCTGATTTTTGGCCCTTTCTTTTTCTTTTGTTTTTCCGAGGTTTTTACCTGAGTTTTTCTTTTTCGTGGCTTTGTGGTCTGGAAACTGAAGAAGATGCCCTCTTCTTTGTTTCCAGAGTGGCTTGTCATTCCCAAATCTTACCACTAGATAACATTGGCCAGCTGTTTGCCTCCCACATATGCCAGCACTGGTGGTGACCACCGTTTTGGCATGCCATGAGCGCGTCCAGTGACTGTTTGTGCTGGACCCCCTTCCCCTCTCGTCGGCTTCGCGCCCGTGAGCATGTCTAGTGGCTTCCTCTCCTCGTCGCCGTCCCCCTGGACCCCTCTCCCCCTCCGCCCGCTTGCTCACCGACGCTCGCCGCCGTGTGCCCACGGACGAACAGTGGCGTTTTGGCTCGGTTCGTCGCCGTCGTCTTCCTCCCTGCGTCACTCGACCTCTTCTACCCCGTGAGCTCCTCCCTGTGCATCGCCGTCGCCTTCCCTGAGCCCATGCACGAGCACACGCGTCCGCGATGCCATCCACGCGTCCGCGGTGGTGCCAGCTCGGCCACCTCGCCCCGCGGCTATTTAAGCCATCCCTGGCCTCGTCCGAGCTCACGTAGAGCCTTGCCTCTCTCCGAGCTCCCTCCCCGTCCACTAGACTGAGCTCCAGGAGCTCCCGAGCCTCCAATGGTCGCCATGGCCACCGCCTCTACCCCTCCTTGATTCGGTTAAACCGAGCCCTTCCCCTCCGTTCCGCCATCACCAGCAGCCTCCCCAAGTCCCCTAGATCCACCCCAGTGCCCCATTCCTTCTCCGGTGGCCTCTGGCCACGAGTTCGCCGGAGCCCGGAGAGCCCCGTCCGCCGCGGCCATAGTCCCGCCCTGCCCGAGTCTCCCCGATGTTCGTGTGGTGGTGGGACGGGTGCGCCTCGCCGTCCTGAGCACTCCGGTGGTCCAAGCTTCGCCGGAGGTGGCTCGAGTGGCCAGAGCGAGCGCCGGTGCCGGCGGCATCTCCTCTGTCCTGCGTGCGACGTCGGGAGAAGGAGAGAGGAAGAAGAGAAGGAAGGAGAGAGAGGGAGTGGATAAGGTGGGACCCGCGTGTCAGTCTCACAACGAACGGCCTCATGTTGACCCCGCTGACGCTGACGTGGATAAGTGGAGGCGTATTCCCCAGAATACGCTTTCCATTTTTCTATTTTGGCCAGTTTGTAAAATATTTTTTTACAAATAGGTCCCTAGCAGTCAAACCCTCATAACTCCGCAACCGTAACTCTGTTTAAGGTGAAACAAGCGCTCACTTCTTCGTTTCATCGAGCCCGTTCTGTTGGTTTCATTTTCACTATGGTTTGACACTATGAAAATGACCTTTTTGCCCTTGCGCGTAAACAGCCCCTCCGAGAGAGAACTGTTTCCGGCAAATCTTTCCGCAGCTTCACCGCACTTCTCCCCGGTGCCTTCTTCATCGCCAGGCAAGCCACAATACCCACTTGCATGATAGTCATGCAGTAGCCATGGGTTTCAACTTGAATCTTTATTAAATGTTTGCTTGTTGAAAAGATGGTTATCGTTGTTTCGGTGATGTTTAGATTTGCATGTTCACTTTTGAGCTATGTTGTCTTGTACTGTGTTATCATGTTCTACCTGCTGGTATTACCTTTCATATGTTTATGCTTGCTAGTAGTACATGGTTATGTTGGTGATGGTCATGCTAGTCAGTATGCCATGCTCAGTGGATATGATTTATTGTTGATATGGTGGATAGTTATGTGATACCCTCATGATTATGTTGATATCATGTTCATGCATTGAAAGTGCGTTATATCGACTAGAGGGGGGGTGTGAATAGGCAATTTTTATGAATTCTTCACTTAGGAATTTGCCGGTGAGGAAATTCCTTAGCGAAGAACTACTTGCAGTGGAATAAGTACTCAAAAGTAAGCATAACAGAATACAGGCATGGTCATCATGATGAAATGAAAACACACACAGAGTACAGAAAGCGTAAACACAGGATAACACAAGATGAAGAAAAACAGACTGAAGAAATTGAACGGAGGAAATTGAAAAAGTCTTCAGTCAAAGTCTTTAAACCCAGATATGAACAATCACTCAACACAGTAATGAGGAAATTAAAGAGTTGAGGGAATAGAACCAGTAAGGTTGGTGAAGACAATGATTTGGTAGACCAGTTCCAACTGCTGCCTCAGTTGTACGTCTGGTTGGAGCGGCTGAGTATTTAAACTCGAGGACACACAGTCCCGGACACCCAGTCGCTGAGCATGCAGCTCAGGACACCAAGTCCTCACCGTATTCTCCTTGAACTAAGGTCACACAGACCTCGTCCAATAACTCGTGGTAAGTCTTCAGGCGACTTCCGAACCTTCACAGACTTGGTCACTCGGCGATCCACAATTCCTCTTGGATGCTCTAGACCATGACGCCTAACCATCTGGAAGAAGCACAGTCTTCAAAGGTAACAAGCAGCGGATCCACGCAGGATCAATCTCTTCAGTGATGCTTAATCACTTTGGGTTTGCAGGTGTTTGGGTTTGGGTTTTTCCTCACTTGATGATTTTCGCTCAAAGTCCTCGGAGGATGGGGTGCTCTCAAATGACAAGTGTCAGTTTCTCTTGGAGCAGCCAACCAGCTAGTGGTTGTAGGGGGCGGCTATTTATAGCCTAGGGAGCAGCCCGACATGATAAGACAAAAATGCCCTTCAATGATATGACCGTTAGGTGGATAAGATATTTTGGGATAGCTGGCGCGCAGCACAGCAACGGTCGGAAATTTGACTCTCAAATTCCTCATGGCTATCATGTTCCTCACTGTGTAGGCAATCCGCACTGGCGAATTCCTCAGCGACCAGAAGAACTTCGTCTCTATCACTGAAGAAATTGACTGAACTTTATGAGATTTCCAAAGGCTTCACTCGAAGGGATTGGTAGGTGTAGGATTTTGAGTTGAGCATCACTTGGAAATTTTTCCTTAGTATTTCCTCGACCCCCTTTAACAGTACGGTGTTTCCTATGACTCAAGAAAGAGAAAAACAAAACTATGAAAACGAAAGTCTTCAAGCTTCATATTCCTCGCATGAATATCAAGTCTTGATGGACACACCAATTTCTTCACTTTCAAAGTCTTCATGAAAGTCTTCAGGAATACCAAAATCTTCAGTCGAAGATATTCATTTTTAGGGGTCGACTTTATTTGTAAATATCAAACTCCTCATAGACTTATAGACCTGTGTACACTCACAAACGCATTAGTCCCTTAACCTATAAGTCTTCAATACACCAAAATCACTAAGGGGCACTAGATGCACTTACAATCTCCCCCTTTTTGGTGATTGATGACAATATAGGTTAAGTTTTCAACGGGGATAAACATATGAAGTGTAAGTACTGATATTGAGGAATTTGATTTCAAGATATAGAAGAACTCCCCCTGAAGATGTGCATAGTGAGGAATTTGCTTTTGAAGCAATGCACACTTGAAGAGTTAAATCATGGAGATCTCCCCCTATATCTTGTAATTCATACACGCATTTGACATATAATTTGAAGAATTTGAAATACATGATGAAATATGGTGCCTGATGAAATTCAGCATGCGTGCAATAATATTAATTAGGAACAAGCATGCAGAATAACGCATCAAGAGTATCAGATCACAGTGCATCAAAAGTATCAGAGCACCATCGGGTTTAAGATTACAACTCAATCCAATAACGTTTCAGAAGAACGAGAGTTGTAACTTAGCAAAAAATGCCCATATAATAGACCCGCTTGAAGACTAACTCAAATTTCTCCCCCTTTGTCATCGAATGACCAAAAGGATCAAAACTGAGGACTAACGCCCCTGAAGAATATCAAGTTGATGAAGGAGTGCCAGCGTTGTCGGGGTCGGTTGTCGTAGTAGGGCCTGTCACAGTGTCGTCCAAGTCTTCATTTTCATCAGTGTCGCACGATCAAGAATAGGAGCTGGCCACAAAGGAAGGAACCTTGACCTTCTTGAATTTCTTCGGTGGAGGTGCAGACCAGTCAAATTCTTCCTTGAGACCCATTTTCTTCAGATCTGCAGCGCTATAGACATGAGATAGAACAGCCCAGGTACGGTGGAAGGTTTCTTGGAGGTAGTAGTGGTTTTTCTTCACTGCATTGTGTGTGGATGTCATGTTGTGAAGAATTGAACCAAACTGACGCTTGACCCATTTATGATTGCGATCAACTTTCTGATGAAGACTGAGGAGTAACTCACGATCAGACATCACCCTGGGTGCTGTGGCTTGAGGATTTTGCTTAGCGTCAGAGTCATGTGTGGCAGAGTCATCATTGGTGGAGTAGGATGCAGCCTTGCAAAATTGACCATCCAATGGACGAATGCCTTCATCTATCACAGCAGTTGCTTTGCCTTTGCCATCGGCTGAGGAAAATGTCCGTTTGAGGACTTCAATTGGAGGCAAGTAGCTGCCGTGGTTCAGAGTATCAGCCTTGTAATTGAGTGAAGACCTTGTCCTGATGAATCTCATAATCCATGGTGCATAAGGCTTCAGCTCAAATGGTGATATAGCAATATTCGCCAGAGTCCTCATGAAGAAATCATGGAAGTTGACGGGAACGCCATGAATGATATTGAAAAGCATATTCTTCATGATGCCAACGACCTCTTCATCATTTGAGTCGTGGCCTTTGATAGGACTCATTGTCTTCATCAGAATGTGATAGACAGTGGAAGGCACATACAGTAATTCCTTGACGAGGAATTTGGTTCGAGGGGCCTGCCCTGGCTTCAAAGGCTTCATCAGCACTTGCATGTAATGATTTGAAAGCTCAGGTTCACTGTAGACGCAACGAGCACCGTCAAGGGGAGGACTGAGTGGTAAGACACGTAGCAATTCAGTAGCTGGTGCCTTGTAGTGAGTATTTTCAGACATCCAGTCCAGCACCCATGAATTCACATCCTTAGAATTTCCTGTGATGTGCAGCGTCGCATAGAATTGAAGAATGAGTTCTTCATTCCAATCATAGATGTCAGTGCAGAAATTTAGCAATCCAGCATCGTGAAGAACACTGAGGACTGGCTCGAAGCACGGCAGAGTTTCCATGTCCACGTGAGGAATGTGTTCATGATCGAAGACTTTGTCTTTGTTGAATAGCACTGAGGAATAGAAATTGGCCTGGCTGGCCATCCAGAAACGCCTCTTCCTTATGCGAGCAGAATCATAGGGGTTGTAGTCTGTGAAGAACACATGCTCGCTGAAGAAATCTTCAGCCTTGAACTTTTGCTTCTTTGAGAATGGATCCGTTGGCTTGGGCATTGGAGTGTCAGTGAGTTGCATCACAACCTCAGGAATCGCAATCTCAGGTTCTTCAGGCTGAGGAATTTCTAGTTCCTCTTCAGTGGCAGTCTGCGTGTTCAAAGGAGCAGCAACATCAGTTTCTTCAGCACTAGCGGCTGGAATTTCTTCATGCACATATGAGGTGGGATGAGTTTCTTCAGAGCCCATTTGAACGGTTGGTGCAGGGGACTGAGGTATTTGTTGTATTGGGGTGAAGAGTGGAGAATTGGGGTGCTGACTTTCCCAAAAGTCATCATTCATCACGGGCGTTGTGCAGCCAATGTGCACGTCTTCATCTTCAATTTCTTCAACGCCAGCCTCTTTAGCTGTGAACTGAGGCATTGGCGAGGAAGCAACAAGCATTGAAGGGATCGTATCCACTTCAATTTCTTCATCAACCTGCTCTGACGAAGCATCAGATTGAGGTTCTTCATCAGATCCGCTTGGGACCACATATTCTTCACCAAAAGGAACAAGGTCCTTTGATGGCATGGTGGAAATTGGAACATCATCAATTGGATTTTCAAGTGAGCTGGTCATAGGCTTCATCTTCTTTGGAGCTGAAGATTCTGAAGCACTTGATGCTTTCCTTTTCTTCACTGCAGCTCGCTCTGCTGCCTTGGTCTTCTTCACATATAATGCAGATGGAAGGATCGGAGTTGGTGTAGGCGCAGGAGGAGCTGAGGAATCTGGTTGATTTTCTTTAGGCGCAACTGATGCAGTTGCCCTGACTTTTTTAGTTTCTTCAGGCGCACCACTAGTGGATGCCCTGGCAATTTCTTCAGCGGCTGGAATGGAGTCATCAGCCCTGGAACTAGCATTTTCATCAGCAGCTTGAATGTCATCAGCGGTGCTGGCATGTTCTTCAGTTGGCTGAGCAGAAGCTTCAGCTTGAGGAATGTCTTGTTGCGATGGGACTGCAACATTTGTGAACTTCTCAGTCAGTTTAATGAACCTGACTTTGGCTCCTTGCCAATCAGCATAGTAAGCATTGAAATCATCGCTGAGGGCTTTGATTTCAGACTGGATCTTGAGGAGTTCATCAGTTGTCATATTGACAATGTTCTTCTTTAGGAACTTCTCCTTTCTGAACTGAGCCTTCTTGATCTGCCTGGCCTTCTCAAATTTCCATTTCTCTTCAGTGATGAAATGGGTCAGCATGTGACTTTGACCAGGGGTCAAATTGAAATCAGGCATAGGAGTATTTGGATCCTTGTGCCAGAGATCAATGTAATCGAGGATCACCCTTGGATCCAAAAGCAGTGGCACATTTGTGCCTTTGGCTCTAGCGGCCCTTTCTTGTCTGTCTTTGATGATTTATGAAAGTTCATCATCATCAGCTTCATCATCAGATGGCACTTGGAAGGCAACCTTTTTCTTCTTCGGACTTGGCCGAGGACCTCGACCAGCCGTTGCCTTTGTCTTCAGCAGAGTGGGGCCTGATGAAGAATCTGGCCGTGAGGGCTTTGAAGATGAGGATTTTGCCGTAATTGCTGAGGCACCAGAGGCAATAGAGATGCCTGTAGTCCTTTGACACGTGGCCAGATGTACAGGTGTTGAGGACTTTGCCGGAGCAGCTGAGGACTTTGGGGGAGGAGCTGAGGATTTTGGAGGAGCTGGAGCAGCATGAGGAACTAGCCGTGAGGGCTTTGAAGAATCTGGATGTGAGGGCTTTGAAGATTCTGGCCGTGAGGGCATTGCTGAGGAACTTGGCCGTGAGGGCATAGTTGGTGAAGCACTTGGCTTGTGAGCGGGCTTCTTTACCATTGATTTTCTAGGCTTGACAGAGGCCTCAGTGGCAGCAGCAGCAGCAGCAGAGTCTTCATTGAATTTCCTCACTACTTCTCTGGCTTTTCTCACCAACTTGGCTTGGCGTTTGGCCCATTCTTCAGGAAAATCCTCACCGCGCTTGATGCTAGTGGGGTCAGCTTCTTGGCCAGGTGCCAATGGAGCTCTTGGGCATGGAGGATTTAGTGCGAATTTCTTCATATACTTCGGAGTTACATATTTGTACTCCCTCCACTCTCTTGCCCATCTCCTTTCAATCCTATGTATGCCCACCTTGCCTGAGTTTTGTTTTCCTTTCTGAACTCGGCCTCATCAGGTGTGCAATAGTCAGCATAGATGTCCTCAGGGATCTCAAAAGCAGTCATGACCTCAGGCTTCTTTCCTCCTTTCTGCGGCTTCTTACCGTCTGCCATATTCTTCAGATGAGGAATTTGAACAATCGAATTCTCTTAAGAGGTATGCAACTTTTCCTCGAGGAACGCTGCAAATGAGTTAGGTTGATGAGAACCTAGTGATTCAGCAGCGGACATGAGTACCGGTGAACAGAGTATAGTTGCGAGGAATTTGGAGAGGTCATATGCGTTCTCAGAAGGTTTTTCAAAAAGAACAAGTTTGAGGAATTTGACCAGATGAGCCTTGAAGAATTTCACTAAGCGTTCTTTGTCTTAGGTTCCAGAGTTGTATAGATCGAGGATCCACACAATTGAGGAATCTTGAAGAAAAATGATGCTTAGAGAAACGAATCAAGAACAGATGACTAGTTGGGTGTTTTGTGTGTAAGGATTTGAAGAATAAAACACCTTTGAAGATTTTGTAGAGAAAATTTGAATCAAAGAGGGCAGTAAAAGTAACTTTTAATTACCCTTGATGAAGAACATGACAAACTGTGAAGTAGAACAGTGAAGTTCGTCGGTGTAGATCTTCCACGCCCTAACTCAGCGGAGGAAGACAGCTACGGCGGCGGCGGAGTGAAGATTTCCGCGGACGGCGTGAGTACGACGGCGACGAGGTCGAGGCAGTGAAGCTCTTCCTCACCGGCGACGATGGAGTAGCGGCGGCGCTAGGGTTTGAGAAGCTCGAGCGAGAGAGAGAGAGAGAGAGCGGTCGAGCGGAGTAAAGGAAGTGAGGAAGGGGTGAGGGGGTATTTATGGTCGCAGTTAAAAACTGTTTGCCCGAAGATTTAGGACGAATGTGCCCCTGACCCTTCTCATCCGCATGACATGTGTCACCCACGTACTGAAAAGTGGAGATCGTGTTAGATCGTGGGTGAATACATAAGTCTATCATGGGATACGTGACGGTTTGAGCGGCAAAACCAAAAATTTGGATAAGATACGTTTTAAGTTCCGTTCACAAATTCTTCAGCCAACAAGGACACAGTGAAGATTTTGAATGAGTTTCAAATAGAACGCACATGAAGAATTTGTGAATAAGATTGGGTTGAGTAGAGCATAGAGGGGGAAGGGTCCGATCACATTCATTTAGCAGAAAATGCAACTTGAAGAAATAGCCATAAGTGAATGCTGTAGAGGACATAAACCCATATATATATATATATATATATATATATATATATATATATATATATAGCCAATGAAGAAAAACGACGGAAACAGTGAAGATTTTGCAAAGTTGAAGAATTTGAAAAACAGAAGAATTTCAAAAACTGAGGAATTTCAAAAATGAAGATTTTCAACTTTGGTGGTGGCGTGACCCACCGTAATAGAATGATGATTTCAGACGCCGCGTACAATTGTCGTAGGGTTCTGAGAATCAATTTCTTCATTAATTTCTTCACACTTAGAGTGTTATTCTTCATTGATTGAAGAAAAATATTTCTGCATGTGTTGCACAACTAAGTCATCAATTTTGCACAAGTGTTAGGATGAGTGTCCTTTTCAAAGAACATTCGAAGATTCTAGGATATTTAGCTCACACCGCAACTTGCTAAATCTCTTCTCATCCAAGAGCTTTGTGAAGATATCAACCAGCTGTTCTTCAGTCTTCACGTGCTCGATGGAGATGTCGCCCTTCAACACATGATCACGAAGAAAATGATGACGAATCTGAATGTGCTTTGTCTTCGAGTGCTGAACTGGGTTGTGAGCAATCTTGATGGCACTCTCATTGTCACAGAGGAGAGGCACATTCTTCACGTTGACGCCATAGTCCTTGACGGTTTGCTTCATCCATAGCAGTTGAGCACAGCAAGAACCAGCAGCAATGTACTCAGCTTCCGCAGTAGACAGTGATACGCAGTTCTGTTTCTTCGAGGACCAACAGACCAAAGATCGTCCGAGGAAATGACAAGTACCAGATGTTAACTTGCGATCCACATGATCACCAACATAGTCAGAGTCAGAATATCCAATGAGATAAAAAGTAGAGCCCTTGGGGTACCATAATCCTAGTGTTGGTGTGTGAGCTAGATATCGAAGAATATGCTTCACAGCCTTATGGTGTGATTCCTTCGGTGCAGCTTGAAATCAGGCACACATGCAAACACTAAGCATTATATCTGGCCTAGATGCACATAAGTACAATAAAGAACCAATCATGGAGCGGTATACCTTGTGATCGAAGTCAATACCATTTTCATCAGTGCATAGATGGCCATTTGTGGGCATAGGAATTTTGACGCCTTTGCAGTCTTGCATGCCGAATTTCCTCAGAACATCCTTGAGGTATTTCTCCTGAGATATGAATATGCCATTGTGCTGTTGACGAATTTGAAGACCTAAGAAGAATTTCAACTCTCCCATCATAAACATTTGATATTCTTCACTCATCATATAGGCAAATTCATCACTATAACGTTGGTCAGTACAGCCAAAGATAATATCATCAACGTATATTTGGCACACAAATAGTTCACCATCATAGGATTTAGTAAAGAGAGTAGGGTCGAGTGAACCGGGTGTGAAGCCATTCTTCACGAAGAACTCCTTCAAAGTATCATAACACGCCCGAGGGGCCTGCTTGAGGCCATAGAGGGACTTGTTGAGTCTGAAGACTTTGTTAGGATTCTTTGGATCTTCAAAACCTGGGGGTTGAGCAACATATACTTCTTCCTCAAGCTTACCACTGAGGAATGCACTTTTCACATCCATTTGATATAAAGTGATATTATGATGGTTAGCATAAGCAAGTAATATGCGAATAGCCTCAAGTCTAGCAACATGTGCAAAAGTTTCATTGAAATCAATTCCTTCAACCTGTGTGTAGCCTTGAGCTACAAGTCGTGCCTTATTGCTCACCACAAGGACATTTTCATCTTGCTTGTTGCGGTAGATCCACTTTGTGCCAATGATATTATGCTTGCGAGGATCTGGACGTTTGACTTGTTCCCAGACATTGTTGAGCTCGAACTGATGTAATTCTTCTTGCATGGCCTGAATCCACTCAGGCTCCAGAAATGCTTCATCTACCGTGGGCTCTGTGATGGAAACAAAAGCATAGTGCCCACAAAAGTTAGATAAATGTGAAGCTTTCGAGCGTGTGAGAGGACCTGGTGCTCGAATGTCATCGATGATCTTTTCACTTGCACTTCTTTTGCAATGCGAGGATGAGCTGGTTGTCATCGAGGAATTTGATCAACATTTTCTTCAGCACCATTTTCTTCAGCATTTTCCTCAGGTGCATCAGCTCAATTTTCTTCACGTTCTGGAATGAATTCTTCAGTAGATTCTTCGGTAGGAATGACATCCTTAGTAGCCTTGAACTTGATAGAATCCTCAGGTGCTGGTTCATCTATCACAGAGGGTAGGTGCTCTCTTTGCGAGCCATTAGTTTCATCGAACCACACATCTACAGTTTCAACAACCTTGTGAAGAGCGTTGTTGAAGACTCTATAGGTGTGCGAGTCCTTTCCGTAACCAAGCATAAAACCTTCATGTGCTTTCGGTGCAAATTTAGCATTGTGATGAGGATCTCTAATCCAACATTTAGCACCGAAGACTTTGAAATAACTCACATTGGGTTTCTTGTCAGTGAGGAGTTGATAGGCAGTCTTCTTGAAGAATTTGTGAAGATATACCCGATTGATGACGTGGCACGCAGTATCAATTGCCTCAATCCAGAAACGACGTGGCGTCTTGTATTCATCAAGCATAGTACGAGCCATTTCAGTGAGGGTTCTGTTCTTGCGCTCCACGACGCCATTCTGCTGAGGAGTGTAAGGAGCAGATAACTCATGAGTAATACCAAGTTCATCAAGATAGCCATCAAGACCGGAATTCTTGAACTCGGTCCCATTGTCAGTTCTGATGTGCTTGATCTTCACACCAAAGTTGGTTGAAGCCCTCGAGGAAAATCGTTTGAAGATTTCCTGCACTTCATGTTTGTAAGTGACAATGTGTACCCATGTGTAACGAGAATAGTCATCAACAATAACAAAGCCATATAGAGATGCATCATTTGAAACAGCAGAATAATGATTAGGACCAAAGAGATCCATGTGAAGCAATTCAAATGGTCGAGTGGTGGTCATGATAGTCTTCGCTGGATGCTTGGCCTTTGTCATCTTTCCAGCTTCACAAGCTCCGCATAGGTGATCCTTGAGGAATTTGACATTCTCAATGCCAATGACATGCTTCTTCTTCGCAAGCATGTTCAGATTCCTCATGCCAGCATGACCAAGTCGTTGATGCCATAGCCAGCCTTCTGAAGCTTGTGCAAGTAAGCACACGTCTGGTTGTGGTCCTATAGAGAAATCAACAATATACAGATCTCCTCTCCTAAAGCCTTCAAAGACTTTGGAATGGTCAGATTCCATGATCACAACACAACGATACTTGCCAAAGACAACAACCATATCAAGATCACAAAGCATTGAGACAGACATGAGGTTGTATCCTAAGGACTCGACAAGCATGACTTTGTCCACGTGTCGATCCTTTGAGATCGCAACCTTACCTAGACCCAATACCTGACTTTTGCCTTTGTCAGCGAAGATGATATGCTTCAGATGTGATGGTGATAAAGGAGCATCCATCAATAGATTCTTGTCACCCGTCATGTGATTTGTACATCCACTATCGAGGACCCACTCATTTGCTTTGGGTTGATCATCCTGCAGATGAATTAGTGCATCTTATGAACTCATATAATTCATCAGTGAAGAATATGATGTCAAATTCATCAGTTCAATTTCATTAAGCAATAGCACAGATAGGCAGTGTGAGGACGTGTGAAATGAAAGTTCATTTCATCATGATTCGCCTGCATCCTTTCAGGCATTTTTGTCAGGCCTCTAGCAAATTCTTCAGACGTTAAAGCACGTCTGGAGACCTGACCCTGCATAAGAGATTAGTTCTTTTTCTTCACCACCCACATCTGAAGAGGTGGCAAAGAGTTCATCACTCTACGAGCTCCATATGAGAATGGTGGCATAGAAGCCAATCCATTTCATTTCACATAAGAGGGGTTAGGGTAAGCATATGAATAAGCAGAGAAATTCTTCGAGGACTTATGAACATAATGATTTGAAGAATAATGCGCATATTCATAGCCCTTTGCTCTGCCCTGCGAACAGGAGGGTTAGCACAATGATGATCATATGAGGACTTTGATCCATTTGAGGAATTTGATCCATGTGAAGAATTTGGTCCGTATGAAGAGTTTGATCTGGGGTTCCTATTCTTCACAGGTGGTGTCATGACGACATTCACCTGAAGACTTTCAAGGCACTTCTTGGGAACCCAGATTTTCTTCATAGGAGAACCGTTCCTGCAGTTAGTGCCAACATATCTAGCAAATACTTCACCATTCTGATTTTTGAACAGTTTATAGTTGGAGTCAAATGACTCATCAGAAGAATGAGGAGATTCACATGTAAAGCCAGATAAGTTAGATGGATCAACTGGAGGTCCCTTTGCAGCAACCCATGAGGTTTTGGGGTACTTCTCAGGCTTCCAATATGTTCCATTAGCATTGAGTTTCCTCTCAAAGGCAATACCCTCTTTCCTAGGGTTTCTGTTGAGGATCTGCTTTTTGAGCACATCACAAAGAGTCTGATGCCCTTTGAGGCTTTTGTACATGCCTGTCATGTATAATTCCTTCAGCCCTGCATCGTCAGTGATACTAGCAATGTCCTCAGATGAGGAATTAGTGATAACAGAGGCAGGTGAATAATTTGTAGTAGTTGAAGCATTTGAACATTCAGGTGAAGAATTAGCAGATTCACGTACAATGCACCTTAAGCATGGAGGAAGAAATTCTTCCTGAGAAGCGCTGATTTGTTGAGCAAGTAATGAATCGCGCTCCTTCTGAAGATCTTCATAATTCACTCTTAGCTTCTCAAGATCTTGCTTTCTTTGAAGAAATTCATAAGAAAGCTTCTCATGATCAGATAAGAGAGTTTTATGATGACTTTGAAGGTTGTCAAACTTAGACTGAAGTCTCTGAAGATTTTCAGTTAAGTTTTTAGAGCGGTCCATTTCATTACCCAACATATCATCACTTTTGTCTAGCATGTTTTGAAGTTTTTCAATAGCCTTTTGTTGTTTCACGGCAATCTTAGCAAGTTTAGAGTAGCTAGGCTTAAGATTTTCATCAGATTCATCCTCACTAGATTCAGAAGAGGGGTATTTTGTTACCTTGGCACCCTTTGCCATGAAGCAATAGGTGGGAGCGTAGTCATCATTATCTTTGTTAGCCTTGTTGGTGAGGTCAATTTCTTCAGAGTTGAAGATGGACTTGCTGACAAATGCAGTAGCGAGAGCCAGACTCGTCACACCAGACTCGGACTCCTCAGATGCCTCCTCTTCCTCATGTTCCTCAGATTCAGCTTCAGAGTCCATTTCCTTGCTAATGAATGCCCGAGCCTTCTTGGAGCTGCTCTTCTTGTGAGATGAAGACTTCGAGGATTGTGATGATGAAGATTTTGAAGATTTCTTCTTCTTCTTCGCGTCATCAGAATTGTAATCCTTGTATTTCTTCTTCTTTAATTCCTTTTCCCATTGAGGACAATCTTGAATATAGTGACCAGGTTTCTTGCATTTGTGGCAAAGTCTTCTCTTATAGTCACTTGATGAGGAATCACTGCTCCTTGAGGATTTTCCAAAGCGACCACGTCTTGAGAACTTCTGGAACTTCTTCACGAGCAGTGCTAGCTCCTGGCTTAATTCTTCAGGATCACCAAGGCTACTACCAGAATCTTCACATTCAGATTCAGACACAGCCTTGGCCTTCAGGGCACGTGTTTTGCCATAGCTTGAACCATAGAGATCTCTCTTTTCAGTAAGCTGGAACTCATGAGTATTTAGCCTCTCGAGGATATCAGCAGGATCCAGTGACTTGTAGTCAGCACGTTCTTGTATTATCAGTGCCAGAGTATCAAATGAAGAATCTAGCGATCTCAGCAATTTCTTCACCACCTCATGGTCGGTGTTGTCAGTGGCGCCAAGCGCTTGAAGCTCATTTGAGATGTCAGTGAGGCGATCGAAGGTTTGCTGAACATTTTCATTGTCGAGTCTTTTGAAGCGGTTGAAGAGATTGCGAAGAACGTCAACACGAGAGTCACGTTGAGTTGAGACTCCTTCGTTTACTTTGGAGAGCCTATCCCAGATAAGCTTAGCAGTTTCCAAAGCACTCACTCTTCCATACCGTCCTTTGCTCAGATGGCCACATATGATATTCTTCGCTTGAGAATCGAGTTGCTTGAATCTCTTCACATCAGCAGCATTCAGGGAAGGTGTGACTGAGGGAACACCATTTTCCACAATGTACCAGAGATCGTTGTCAATTGCTTCAAGATGCATTCGCATCTTATTCTTCCAGTAGGGTTAGTCCGAGCCATCGAAGGTAGGACACCCAGCGGAGACCTTGATCATACCTGCGGTCGACATAACCAAAACTCCAGGTGGTTAAACCAAAATCACACAGAACAAGGGAGTACCTTGCTCTGATACCAATTGAAAGAGCGTTATATCGATTAGAGGGGGGGTGAATAGGCGATTTTTATGAATTCTTCACTTAGGAATTTGCCGGTGAGGAAATTCCTTAGCGAAGAACTACTTGCAGCGGAATAAGTACTCAAAAGTAAGCACAACATAATACAGGCATGGTCATCATGATGAAATGAAGACACACACAGAGTATAGAAAGCGTAAACACAAGATAACACAAGATGAAGACAAACAGACTGAAGAAATTGAACTGAGGAAATTGAGAAAGTCTTTAGTCAAAGTCTTTAAGCACAGATATGAACAATCACTCAACACAGTAATGAGGAAATAAAAGAGTTGAGGGAATAGAACCAGTAAGGTTGGTGAAGACAATGATTTGGTAGACCAGTTCCAACTGCTGTCTCAGTTGTACGTCTGGTTGGAGCGGCTGAGTATTTAAACTCGAGGACACACAGTCCCGGACACCCAGTCGCTGAGCACGCAGCTCAGGACACCAAGTCCTCACCGTATTCTCCTTGAACTAAGGTCACACAGACCTCGTCCAATCACTCGTGGTAAGTCTTCAGGCGACTTCCAAACCTTCACAGACTTGGTCACTCGGCGATCCACAATTCCTCTTGGATGCTCTAGACCATGACGCCTAGCCGTCTGGAAGAAGCACAGTCTTCAAAGGTAATAAGCGTCGGATCCACGCAGGATCAATCTCTTCAGTGATGCTCAATCACTTTGGGTTTGTAGGTGTTTGGGTTTGAGTTTTTCCTCACTTGATGATTTTCGCTCAAAGTCCTCGGAGGATGGGGTGCTCTCAAATGACAAGTGTCAGTTTCTCTCGGAGTAGCCAACCAGCTAGTGGTTGTAGGAGGCGGCTATTTATAGCCTAGGGAGCAGCCCGACATGATAAGACAAAAATGCCCTTCAATGATATGACCGTTAGGTGGATAAGATATTTTGGGACAGCTGGCGCGCAGCACAACAACGGTCGGAAATTTGACTCTCAAATTCCTCAGGGCTATCATGTTCCTCACTGTGTAGGCAATCCACACTAGCGAATTCCTAACTCCTCAGTCAGAACAAATTCCTCAGCAACCAGAAGAACTTCGTCTCTGTCACTGAAGAAATTGACTGAACTGTATGAGATTTCCAAAGGCTTCACTCAAAGGGATTGGTAGGTGTAGGATTTTGAGTTGAGCATCACTTGGAAATTTTTCCTTAGTATTTCCTCGACCCCCTTTAATAGTACGGTGTTTCCTATGACTCAAGAAAGAGAAAAACAAAACTATGAAAACGAAAGTCTGCAAGCTTCATATTCCTCGCATGAATATCAAGTCTTCATGGACACACCAATTTCTTCACTTTCAAAGTCTTCATGAAAGTCTTCAGGAATACCAAAATCTTCAGTCGAAGATATTCATTTTTAGGGGTCGACTTTCTCTGTAAATATCAAACTCCTCATAGACTTATAGACTTGTGTACACTCACAAATGCATTAGGCCCTTAACCTATAAGTCTTCAATACACCAAAATCACTAAGGGGCACTAGATGCACTTACATGCATTTTATCATGGCTCAGCATATTTGCATTCAAGTTAACTGGATTAAATTGAACTTGAACAACCGTTGGCTGAGTCATGGTGTCACTAAATCTATGCTGACCAGTGTAACCACGCTTACCGGTATGGGACGGTCCTAACTGGGTCTATTGTCGTGCCTCTCGCCGGTGCCTCCAACGAGGGAAGGTTATGGGCGTGCTGTACCCTGGCCCGGTAAGCAGGCATAACCTTGTGTGCCCGTTGTTGAGTTTTCTTTTTTTGGATCCGTGTCCCTGTGTGGGACGGGCCACGACAGTGGTTGTTGTGTCTTGAGGTAGAGACCGGGCCACCCATGACTTAGCCTAGTGGGGAGTGAGTCGGACTGGCCAGGAGAGTGTCATGGCAGTAGGACGGTTTTGTCGGAGCGCCGTTGGTCCACCCGAATGGGAGTGCGAGGCCATGGGTTCCGTACTGTGGGTACAGTGTACTAACCTCTGCAGAGTGTATATTAAATCTATCGATAGCCGCGCCCGCGGATAAGGGCCCAGGTCGAAAGTAGGTCACACCATGAGTCAACAATAATAAGAATAACTTGACTAATGAGATAAATTGGTTGTGATCGTTGTAAGGATCATGGGCCAAGTGTTGGTTGGGTTGTGATCGCCGTAAGGATCACGGGCCAAGTGTTGGTCGGGTTGTGATCGCCGTAAGGATCACGGGCCAAGTGTTGGTCGGGTTGTGATCGCCGTAAGGATCATGGGCCAAGTGTTGGTCGGGTTGTGATCGCCGTAAGGATCACGGTGGTATCGAGGATACCGAGTTGTTGTATATTCGTGAGGTTGTACGAGAATCGTGGGTAAAGGTCAAGCTCCTTGGGGTCATTTAATGATCGCTATGGTATTGTTTATAACAAGCTTGATTTGATCCTGAGATGATCGTGTGATGTCCGAGGTTGGTAAGTGATGCATGTGTTGGTTACGAGGTAACCCGAGCAGGATAAGTGGTGCATATGGTGTCATCATGTTGCATGCTAGTATTGTTGGACTAATATGCTCATATTGTTCAAGTTGTATCATGTTTATGTTGGTCATGCCATGTTATTCTAGTGATCTCATGTTAATTTCTGTTTAACCGGTAATTGCCATGCTGTTGTCTGTCTTGAATGCTTCTAGTTATTGTGAGCTTGCAAGTACATTCAATTTACTGACCTGGCGTGTCATGCTAGTTTGTAGGTCATTCCGGATTTGATTGCTTGCTTGTCGTGGTTTCCGTTCATGCGAGCTAGGATAAGCGTTCCAGCCAGAGTCCCTACGGAGTGGAGTTCACCACCGTCGTTGTTGTTCCGCTGCTAAGAGTTATTCCGCTGCTTCGAGTTGTTCTGCTGCTTGCATAGAGCAACTGAGGATAGCATAGTGTCGCCGTAACGATGTTATTCATTGTAATATCGGAGACCTTGTATTCATATTCATGTAATAATAGAAGGCTGGTTTGTTCTATGCTAAGTAGTGCCGTATTCCAGAAGACTTCATATCGATCTCTGGGCTGGAATACGGGGCGTTCCGGTTTTCTCTAAGCCGGGGTGCCACAATGTGGTACCACCCTCGGCACTCGATGGTAACTCTGCAGAGTCAAGCAACAAAAAGGGCGTGATGTGAGGTGAGGTGTCGGGCTCTGGTCGTCGATCACGTTGATCGAGGCGTCGATGATGAAGCAGGGGCAACAAGGACAAGTGGGGGTCACTGATGGATCACTAACCAACCTATACTAAGCAATTTAGGATAAGCAGGTAAGGTACAATAGCAGGTACCAAAGCAGGCTATGCATCAAAATAGGAGCAATCAATTACAGTAGCAAAATCTAATGCAAGCATGAGAGAATGGAATGGGCGATATCGGGATGATCAAAGGGGGGCTTGCCTGGAAGCTCTGCTGAAAGGGTAGAACTATCGTCGATGACATACTCGGTCACAGGGCCATCGGCAGCGGTCTCGGGGTCTACCGGAGAGAAGAGGGGGAAGAAACAGTAAATACACGCAAACATATGCATAACAAGATAATAAGTGGGGCTAGAGGTGTTCTAACGCAGCGTTAGGCGATACTGACGAAGAGGGAAAACATCCGGGAAAGTTTTCCCGGTTCCGGACGTTTGTCAGGTAAATGAACCGGAGGGGAAAGGTTCGACGTTTGCTATGCTAGGGACATGTGGCGGATGAACGGACAACGTGTTTGGATTCATCTCGTCGTCCTGAGCAACTTTCATGTATAATTTTTTTTCATCCGAGCTACGATTTATTTTCTATGAATTTCCAAAGTTTTGAACAATATCTGTATTTTCTGGAATATACCTAATTCGAATTTATATAATACGTGTTATGTGTACCCGGTGGCTGTTTAGCCACAAAGGACGACTTGTGGGGACAGTCAACTAGGTAGACCCAGTGAACAATTGAGATTTGACTGGTGAACAACTGGGACATGGCCCACATGTAATTGACTTGGGTCAAAACACTAGTTCTAATAAAAAATGGGCCTGATCTATTTGGGTCCACATGTGGTACCTAACAGTAAACAAATCCTAGCACTAATCACGTTTGTTAGCTGGCTACAGAGCATGCACAGGAGCACGAACATGTCCAGGAGTGCTGGAAGCTCGCGTGCACGCATGCTAGGCCGGTCATGGCCGAAGCACGGCACGACGAGCACAAACAAGGAGGCGCAAGACGCGGGGGCGCTAGCAGCAGGTGGTAGCGGCAGTAATGCAGCAACAAGAGCAAGCAGCAACAGAGGCAAGCGGCAGCAGCGATAACAGGCAGCAACAGCGGCGGGAGCAGGGCGCAGCAGCAGGTGCGGGCGCGCACGGGTGAGGCAAGGGCGCGGCACAGGGCTTGCGAGCACGCGCGCGGGCGGTTCGGAGTGCAGCAGGGCTCAGCCTGAGGATATGCAGGGGCGGGCGAGTGCAAGCTCCATCCATGAGGGCCGAAGTGGGGGGCGGCTAAACAACGACGGACCGAGAGGGTGGGCAGGGGGAGTGGGCAGAGGAGCTCACAGTGAACTCGGGGACGTGGTCAGGGTGCTCGGGGATGGACCTGAGTGGCGGCAATCGGCGATGGATGCAGGTGATGTACGCGGCGCAGACGAGGTCGATGGCGAGCGCACGGACCGTCCCGGCTTGAGCTGGTCCCCGGAATGGACGAATCCGGCTGCGGCGGACCTCCTGTACATGCTCCCGCACGCCGGGGACGACGGTGGCCGCAACGATGACGGGGAGGTAGCAGTGACCGTGGGTGGTTTTGAGATTGAAAACGAGACAGAGAAGCGGGTGACTAGGGTTTGGGGACTGCGGGGGATGCCTTTAAGGCGTCGGGGAGGTTGGGGATGGCGCCACGCACGACCTGGCGCGGTCATGGCCGGCGGATGGCCTCCACGCCCTCCCTGTCCTAAAAAATAAGCGTCCCCCGCAGGGGATCGAACTAGGCACCTCTACTTCGAGCTAACCGACAGAAACCATCACGCCACCATGCCCAACATGGTGACTAGCATCCTCTTGTGTATTTTCTTTGTTTAACTTTCCTTTTTTTCTTTTTGCTTTTTCCATTTATGTTTTTCCTTTTCTTTCTTTTCTTCTTCCTGGCTCAATGATTTTTTTATAATTTGTGAACTTTTTCTTCGTATCGATGAACTTTTTTTCAAATTCGCTGAACTTTTTTCAGATTCGATGATCTTTTTTCATATTGAATGAACTTTTTTCAAATTCGGTGAACCTTTTTCATATTCGATGAACTTTTTTTCAAATTCACTGAACTTTTTTGCAAATTCGATGAACTTTTTTCAGATTTAATGTTTTTTTCAAATTTGATGAACTTTTTTCATATTTGCTAATTTTTTTTTCCAAATTCAACAAACTTTTTCTTAATTTGATGAACTTTTTTTCAAAGTGATGAACTTTTTCCAATTTCGTACATTTTTTTTGATAATCCATGAACATTTTTTTAAAATTTGAATGAACTTTTTTCAAAATTGATGAACTTTTTTCAAATTGATGAACTTTTCCTCAAAAATGATACCTTTTCCAAATCCATGAACCTTTTCTTATCACAATTTGCTTTCCAAAAAAATTAAGCGATATAGTACATGGTTGTTTGCAACAAATAGCGTTGCGGCAATTTTATTAGGTATTTCAGGCCGTTCAAAATCGCTAAAGGCTGTTAGCTCCAGTGGTTAGCGAGCTCGGAGGTGGAATGAAGGTCGTGAGTTTGAATCCTGTAGCTGACAATTCTTTTGGGATTTTTCCGTGCGAGTTCGCTGGCCAACACATTTTCGTGGGCCGGCCCAATATGCAAGGCGCGTGGGCGCTGGATCTCCTAACCGGCGCTTAAGGCGCCGACTAGGAGCTCCCTGTCCTCTGTACCGTGAGGAGGGGATGCGTGAGGTGGCTGGGCTGGCATGTTTGCCAGACGGGCCATAGTGCCCAGTAGAATAGGCCTTTTAGCCTTTTTTTTAATCTTTTTTTGTTTTATTTATAACTTTACTACTTTGCATCTTATTTGAGCTACTAAAGAGTTTTGTGTAATACAAAACTTGGCACAAAGATGAAAGGCAATAACCTGGGTTGGTACAAAAAGTTTCAAAGCATTTAGGAGTGTTCAACTATTTTTAGATATTGAAAAGCTCAAATAATTGGCTGAAGGTCCACTGAATAAATTTCCAGAGGCACTGTGGGAATCCAAAAGAGGCTGGTTCCAACATGAAAAATATCAAGGGATTATTTGCCACACCTTGAACATGTTAGTTTTACTGCTTGAAGAAATAATTTATTTGACTTTATTTTAAATTTGAATTTGGACCGGATTCGAACCAACGCGAGTTTAACAACAGTAATGGCGATGACCTGACGCCATTATAATACAACCAATGTAGCTTAATTATCCGGGCGTCACAATAGGGGCTCAATATTTTGCCTCCCAACTCATTTATCATAGAGATAACTGTCAACAATAATAAGTCATAATCAAATATATTTGACTAGTCATATGTGCCGAGATCTTTCCCCACCACATGATGCTTGCCAACTAGAGAATAATTGAGGTTGAAATGAGAATGCATACTATTGACTCTTGCGTAAAAGTAAATACTGAAAAATTAAAAGATAGGCCCTTCGTAGAGGGAAGCAGAGGTTGTCATGCACTTTTTATTTGGATGCCTAAGCTCTTAATGCAAAGGAACATCACGTTATATTACCCCTTATGATAGCAACCTTTATTATGCAGTATGTCGCCTTTATTACTTTGCCATCACAAGTTTGTACAATGCTCAATTTTCCCTTAAAATAAAAGATCACACATATTTAGGAGCAATTTTTTATTGCTTTATGCACCAATGACAACTTACTTGAAGGATCTTATTCAATCCATAGGTAGGTATGGTGGACACTCATGGCAAGAAACTGGGTTTAAGGGATTTTGGATGCACAATTAGTATGTCTACTTAGTACGGATTTTTGGCTAGCAAAATATCGTAGGCAAGCACCACATGTTGGAGGATCCATGACAGGATAACTTCTATGCAAATATACACAACCATAACTCATTACTTGTCTTTCTTGTCCAACTTCAACTAATTTGGTCAAGTTTGAAAATAATTAATGTGTATTCACAATCATAGAAGATGTCCAAGATAATATATTTGCATGTGAAAGTTCTCTTCCTTATACTAATCATTAATAAATTGCTTGTATGACTAATATTGTGATTGTCAATTTTCAAAATATTTCACTTTCTAAACCCAATGTGAAGCTACTACTAGGCATGATATGTACATATAATTTCAACTTCATGATATTCAATTCATTCAACAATTTACTCATAGTATATAAGTGAAGCATGATAACCCACAAATATAGGGGATCGCAACAGTTTTCGAGGGTAGAGTATTCAACCCAAATTTATTGATTCGACACAAGGGGAGCCAAAGAATATTCTCAAGTGTTAGCAGTTAAGTTGTCAATTCAACCACACCTGGATAACTTAGTATCTGCAGCAAAGTATTTAGTAGCAAAGTAATATGGAAGTAACGGTAACAATGGCAAAGGTAATAGTAGCAGTTTTGTAGTAATTGTAACAACAACAACGGTAAAGTAAATAAGCAAAGCACAATATGTGAAAAGCTCGTAGGCATTGGATTAGTGATGGATAATTATGTCGGATGCGATTCCTCATATAATACTTATAACATAGGGTGACATAGAACTAGCTCCAATTCATCAATGTAATGTAGGCATGTATTCCGAATATAGTCATACGTGCTTATGGAAAAGAACTTGCATGACATGTTTTTTCCTACCCTCCCGTGGCAGTGGGGTCCTAATGGAAACTAAGGGATATTAAGGCCTCCTTTTAATAGAGTACCAGACCAAAGCATTAACACATAGTGAATACATGAACTCCTCAAACTACGGTCATCACCGAGAAGTATCCGATTATTGTCACTTCGGGGTTGTCAGATCATAACACATAATAGGTGACTATAGACTTGCAAGATAGGATCAAGAACTCACATATATTCATGAAAACATAATAGGTTCAGATCTGAAATCATGGCACTCGGGCCCTAGTGACAAGCATTAATCATAGCAAAGTCATAGCAAAATCAATCTCAGAATATAGTGGATACTAGGGATCAAACCCTAAAAAACTAACTTAATTACATGGTAAATCTCATCCAACCCATCACCGTCTAGCAAGCCTACGATAGAATTACTCACGCACAGCGGTGAGCATCAATAAATTGGTGATGGGGGATGGTTGATGATGACGACGGCGACGAATCCCCCTCTCCGGAGCCCCGAACAGACTCTAGATCAGCCCTCCCAAGAGCGATTAGGGCTTGGCGGCGGCTCCATATCGTAAAACACGATGAAACTTTCTCTATAATTTTTTTCTCCACGAAAGAGAATATATGGAGTTGGAGTTGAGGTCGGTGGACGTCCAGGGGGCCCACGAGGCAGGGGGCGCGCCCAGGGGGAGGGAGCGCACCCCCCACCCTCGTGGATAGGGTGTGGGCCCCCTGATGCTATTTCTTTCGCCAATATTTTTTATTAATTCTGAAAAGTTGCTCCGTGGATTTCGAGGACATTACGAGAACTTTTATTTCTATACAAAAATAACACCATGGCAGTTCTGCTGAAAACAGCGTCAGTCCGGGTTAGTTCCATTCAAATCATACAAATTAGAGTCCAAAACAAGGGCAAAAGTGTTTGGAAAAGTAGATACGACGGAGATGTATCAACTCCCCCAAGCTTAAACCTTTGCTTGTCCTCAAGCAATTCACTTGACAAACTGAAAGTGATAAGAAAAACTTTTACAAACTCTGTTTACTCTTGTTGTTGTAAATATGTAAAGCTAGCATTCAAGTTTTCAGCAAAGATTATGACTAACAACATTCACAATAACAGTTAGGTCTCATGTTTACTCATATCAATGGCATAATCAACTAGCGAGCAATAATAATAAAACTCGGATGACAACACTTTCTCAAAACAATCATAATATGATATAACAAGATGGTATCTCGCTAGTCCTTTCTGAGACCGCAAAACATAAATGCAGAGCACCTTTAAAGATCAAGGACTGACTAAACATTGTAATTCATGGTAAAAGAGATCCAGTCAAGTCATACCCGATATAAACTAATAGTAATGCATGCAAATGACAGTGTGCTCTCCAGCGTGTGCTTTTTAATAAGAAGGATGATGACTCAACATAAAAGTAAATAGATAGGCCCTTCGCAGAGGTGCTAGAGCTCGATTTTGAAATAGAGAGATAAATAACATTTTGAGCGGTATACTTTCACTGTCAACATAACAACTATGCGATCTCGATATCTTCCATGCTACACACATTATAGGCGGTTCCCAAACAGAATGGTAAAGTTTATACTCCCCCTCCACCAACAATCATCAATCCATGGCTTGCCTGAAACAACGGGTGCCTCCAACTAACAACAATCCCGGGGGAGTTTTTTTTAATTATTTTGATTTGCTTTGATCTTTTTGATCATGGGACTGGGCATCCCGGTTACCAGCCATTTTCTCGTGAATGAGGAGCGGAGTCCACTCCTCTTGAGAATAACCCACCTAGCATGGAAGATACAAACAACCCTAGTTGATACATGAGCTGCTCGAGCATACAAAACAGAATTTCATTTGAAGGTTTGGAGTTTGGCACATACAAATTTACTTGGAACGGTAGGTAAATACCGCATATAGGAAGGTATGGTGGACTCATATGGAATAACTTTGGGGTTTATGGAGTTTGGATGCACAAGCAGTATTCCCGCTTAGTACAAGTGAAGGCTAGCAAAAGACTGGGAAGCAACCAACTGAGAGAGCGACAACAGTCATGAACATGCATTAAAATTAATCAACACCGAGTGCAAGCAAGAGTAGGATATAATCCACCATGAACATAAATATTGTGAAGGCTATGTTGATTTTGTTTCAACTACATGCGTGAACATGTGCCAAGTCAAGTCACTCGAATAATTCAAAGGAGGATACCACCCTATCATACCACATCACAACCATTTTAATAGCATGTTGGCACGCAAGGTAAACCATTATAAGCTCCTAGCTAATTAAGCATGACATAAGCAACTATAATCTCTAATTGTCATTGCAAACATGTTTATTCATAATAGACTGAATCAGGAACGATGAACTAATCATATTTACAAAAACAAGAGAGGTCGAGTTCATACCAACTTCTCTTATCTCAATCAGTCCATCATATATCGTCATTATTGCCTTTGACTTGCACGTCCGAACGACGTGTATAATAATAATAGTGCACGTGCATTGGACTAAGCTGGAATCTGCAAGCATTCAATTCAAGGGAGAAGACAAGATAGTATGGGATCTTGGTTAAATCAACATGCATGCATATGAGAGCCACTTAAACATTTTCATTATGGTCTTCTCCTCTTGACCCCCAAAAGAAAAGAAATAAAACTATTTACACGGGAAAGCTCCCAACAAGCAAAATAAGAACAAGAAATCTTTTCGGGTTTTATTTTAATTATTACTACTACAGGCATGGAAATTAAACTAACTAATTTTTTTGGTTTTTCTTAAGGTTTTATCTAACACACAAGAAGAAAGCAAGAAAAATAAATTAAACTAGCATGGTAGTACAATGAAAGAGTATGAGCACCAACACTACAATGAGTGTGTGAACATGAATGTAAAGTCGGTGAGCAATATGTACTCCTCCAAGCTTAGGCTTTTGGCCTAAGTTGATCCATGCCCATGGGTGTCCTGGCTGGTATCCGAAGTTGTAACCGGGGTCGTACTGAGATGCATCAGCTATTGCCTCCGGCGCTGCGGCCTGACGGCGAGCTGCTTCCGTCCTCCTATCGTACTCATTCGCCTCCTCCCTGGTTATAACATATCTTGTTTTTTGCCTGATAATCAAAAAGGGCAGGAGCAGGAAGAGTAATATGGACATCGCGACGTCTGTCAAAGATTAGTCGATATTGGAGGAATTGTTCATTCCTCTCAAGAAAATGATGACTAACCATGGCATTATAATCTAAATAAGCGGGAGGCAACTCCGTATCATTTTCATGTATAGGTAAATCAAGATAATTAGCCACACGGGTCGCATAAATTCCTCCAAACAAGTCTCCAACTAAACCATTATGATGCAACCTACGTGCAACAATTGCCCCCAAGTTGTATTGTTTATCACCTAATACAACACTCTTGAGAACACAAAGATCAGGGACACACATGTGACATGCTTCATCTTTACCATTAATGCATCTACCAATGAAAAAAGCAAAATAATGTATAGCAGGAAAATGAATGCTCCCTATGGTAGCTTGTGCTATTTTCCTAGATTCTCCCACATTAATACTAGCAAGGAAGTCTTTATATTCAGATTTACGAGGTTCATTAACACTTCCCCACTACGGGAGTTTACAAGTAGTAGTAAAATCTTCTAGGTCCATAGTATATGATTTATCATAAATATCAAACAGGACACTTTGAGAATTGCGTGAGGATGTAAATTTAAACCTTCTCACAAATGAATCAGTTAAATATTGGTATTGAGGGCACTTATCTTGCATGAATTCCTCAAGGTCAGCATTACACACACATGCATCAAATTCATCCTTGATGCCCGCTTCGACCATAAACTGCTCTGACGGCCATTCACAAGGCCGTACGTCAACCACCCTTGGTGATTCATCATCTTGCTCACGTATGGCAAGCCTGGGTCCTTTCTTCCTTGAAGAACCACCTTGATACATTTTCCTAAACATATTTCCTTTTCTGCAATATTATTGAAATTTTTAGTAACTCAAAATAATAAGTGAATCAAACTCAATAAGATTGATAGCAACTACTCCCATAAGTGCCTACAGCCTCTATCATGCATTAGAATTACTTGGAACCTCATAAATTTAACATGCAAGCTCAAGAACAGGGTCACCTAAGTAGCAAGAATTTGCAATGAATAAAGCACTAGAACAAAAACTAATTGGATCATTGGAGGAGTCACATACCAAGGAACAATCTCCCAAAGTAGTTTTGTGAATGGAGCTTTGAGCAAGGAGATCGAAAATCGCAACAAAATGAGCTAGAACTCGTGCTTGAGCTGGATGGTGATTTTTTTGGGAGGAAGATGGAGTGTGTGGGTGCAGAAATAAGTGGAGGGGAGCCACCATGGGCCCACAAGGCAGGGGGCACGCCCTGTAGGGGTGGGCGCACCCTGGACCCTTGTGGCCAGGTGCTTGCTCCCCCTATTGTGTTCTCAGTGCCAGATATTCTCAAATATTCAAGAAAAAATCATATTAAATTGGCATGGCATTTGGAGAACTTTTATTTTTGGGATATTTTTTATTGCATAGATAATTCAGAAAACAGACAAAATATACTATTTCTACTTTATTTATTCTAAGTAAAAGGAAGTAAAAGAAGGTACAGAAGGTTGTGCCTTCTAGTTTAATCCATCTCATGCTCATCAAAAGGAATCCACTAACAAGGTTGACCAAGTCTTGTTAACAAACTCATTCCGAATCTCATGAAACCGGAGAAATTTCGAAGTGGCACTAGGTTACCTCAACGGGGGTATGAACATCCCCAATAATAAGAATATCATACTTTTTCTTTGTAGTAGGAAGAGGAAATTCAAAACCTCCAATAATTATTGATGGAATTTTCCCAATAGAATTTATGTTGTGAACTTGAGGTTGTTTCCTCGGAAAGTGTACCGTATGCTCATTACCATTAGCATGAAAGGTGACATTGCCTGTGTTGCAATCAATAACAGCACCTGCAGTGTTTAAAAAGGGTCTACCAAGGATAATCGACATACTGTCGTCCTCAGGAATATCAAGAATGACAAAGTCTGTTAAGATAGTAACATTCGCAACAACAACAGGCACATCCTCACAAATTCCGATAGGTATAGTAGTTGATTTATCAACCATTTGCAAGGATATCTTAGTAGGTGTCAACTTACTTAATTCAAGTCTATGGTATAAGGAAAGAGGCATAACACTGACACCGGCTCCTAGATCACATAAGGCCGTTTTAACATAATTTCTTTCGATGGAGCATGGTATAGTGGGTACTCCGAGATCACCAAGTTTCTTAGGTATTCCACCCTTAAAAGTATAGTTAGCAAGCATGGTGGAGATTTCAGCTTCAGGTATTTTTCTTTTATTCGTAATGATATCTTTCATGTATTTAGCATAAGGATTTGTTTTAAGCATATCGGTTAAGTGCATACGTAAGAAAATAGGTCTAATCATTTTAGCATAAGGATTTTTCTTAGATGGCTTAGGAGGAAAGGGCATGGGTTTCTGAACCCATGGTTCTCTTCCCTACCATGCTTCCTAGCAACAAAGTCTCTCTTATCATAACGTTGATTTCTTGATTGTGGGTTATCAAGATCAACAGCAGGTTCAATTTCTATATCATTGTTATTGCTAGGTTGAGCATCTACATGAACATCATTATTAGCATTATCATTAGGTTCATGTTCATCTCCAGATTGTGTTTCAGCATCAGAGATAGAAATATCATTAGGATTCTCAGGTGTTTCTACAATAGGTTCACTAGGGGCATGCAAAGTCCTATCATTTTTCTTTTTCTTCTTTTTAGAAGGACTTGGAGCATCTAAATTATTTTTCTGAGAATCTTGTTCAATTCTCTTAGGGTGGCCTTCAGGATACAAAGGTTTCTGAGTCATTTTACCAGTTCTAGTAGCCACTCTAACAGCAAAGTCATGTTTATTATTTAGTTCATCAAGCAATTCATTCTGAGACTTAAGTACTTGTTCTGCTTGAGTAGTGACCATAGAAAAATGTTTACTAGTGAGTTTAAGTTCACCCTTAACTCTAGACATATAATCACTCAAGCGTCCAATCATATAAGCATTATTCTTCAATTGTCTACTAACATAATCACTAAAATTTGCTTGTTTATCCATAAAATCATCAAATTCATCTAAGCATTGGCTAGCAAACTTAGTGACGGGATTTCAACTTTATCATATCTATAAAGAGAGTTTACCTTCACTACCTGTGTCGGGTTATCAAGACCTAGTATTTCTTTAGGTGGTATATTGAGGCCATGAATTTCTTTAACAGGAGGTAAATTTTTAACATCTTCAGCTTTAATACCTTTCTCTTTCATAGATTTCTTTGCCTCTTGCATATCTTCAGGACTGAGAAATAGAACACCTCTCTTCTTCGGAGTTGGCTTAGGAGTTGGTTTAGGCGGTGCCCAATTATTTTCATTTGCCAACATATTATTCAATAGTAATTCAGCTTGGTCAACTATCCTTTCCCTGAAAACACAACCAACACAGCTATCCAGGTGGTCCTTGGAAGCATCGGTTAGTCCATTATAGAAGATATCAAGTATTTCATTTTTCTTAAGAGGATGATTAGGAAAAGCATTAAGTGATCGGAGAACCCTCCCCCAAGCTTGTGGGAGACTCTATTCTTTGATTTGCACAAAATTATATATTTCCCTCAAGGCAACTTGTTTCTTATGAGCAGGGAAATATTTTGCAGAGAAGTAATAGATCATATCCCGGGGACTACACACACAACCATGATCAAGAGAATTAAACCATGTTTTAGCATCACCCTTTCATGAGAATGGGAAAATCTTAAGGATATAATAGTAGCGAGACTTCTCATCATTAGTAAACAGGGTGGCTATGTCATTTAACTTAGTGAGATGTGCCACTACAATTTCAGATTCAGTGCCATAAAAAGGATTAAATTCAACTAAAGTAATTATCTCAGGATCAACAGAGAATTCATAATCCTTATCAGTAACAAAGATAGATGAAGTAGCAAAAGCAGGGTCATATTTCATTCTAGCATTCAGAGTCTTTTGTTTCAGCTTAGCTAATAACTTCTTAAGATCAGATCTATCATTGCAAGCAAGAAAATCTCTAGCAGTTTCTTCATCCATAACATAACCCCCAGGAACAACATGCAATTCATACTTAGGGGAGAACCTTCATCATCACTATCTTCAATAATATCAGTTTCAAGAATTTCATTCTCTCTAGCCCTAACAAGTTGTCCATCAAGAAATTCACCTAATGGCACAGTAGTTTCATGAATAGAAGTAGTTTCATCATAAGTATCATGCATAGTATAAGTGGCATCATCAATAACATGCGACATATCAGAATTCATAGTAGTAGCAGGTTTAGGTGTCGCGGCTTAGTCATAACAGAAGGAGAATCAAGTGCATAGCTAGATGGTAGTTCCTTACATCCCCTCGTAGTTGAGGGATAAATCTTAGTTCTTTGATCTTTCAAGTTCTTCATAGTGATCAGTAGATAAAAATCCCAAGTGACTCAAAGAATAGATCTATGCTCCCGGGCAACGGTGCCAGAAAATAGTCTTGATAACCCACAAGTATAGGGGGATCGCAACAGTTTTCGAGGGTAGATTATTCAACCCAGATTTATTGATTCGACACAAAGGGAGCCAAAGAATATTCTCAAGTATTAGCAGTTGAGTCGTCAATTTAACCACACCTAGATAACTTAATATCTCCAGCAAAGTATTTAGTAGCAAAGTAGTATGGAAGTAACGGTAACAGTGGCAAAAGTAACAGTAGCAGTTTTGTAGTAATTGTAACAGTGGCAACGGTAAAGTAACTAAGCAAAGATCAATATGTGAAAAGCTCGTAGGCATTGGATCAGTGATGGATAATTATGTCGGACTCGATTCCTCATCCAATAGTTATAACATAGGGTGACACAGAACTAGTTCCAATTGATCAATGTAATGTAGGCATGTATTCCGAATATAGTCATACATGCTTATGGAAAAGAACTTGCATGGCATCTTTTGTCCTACCCTCCTGTGCGAGCGGGGTCCTATTGGAAACTAAGGGATATTAAGGCCTCCTTTTAATAGAGTACCGAACCAAAGCATTAACACTTAGTGAATACATGAACTCCTCAAACTATGGTCATCACCGGGAGTGGTCCCGATTATTGTCACTTCGGGGCTGCCGGATCATAACACATAGTAGGTGACTATTGACTTGTAAGATAGGATCAAGAACTCACATATATTCATGAAAACATAAGCGGTTAAGATCTGAAATCATGGCACTCGGGCCCCAGTGACAAGCATTAAGCATAACAAAGTCATAGCAACATCAATCTCAAAACATAATGGATACTAGGGATCGAACCCTAACAAAACTAACTCGATTACATGGTAAATCTCATCCAACCCATCACTGTCTAGCAAGCCTACGATGGAATTACTTACGCATGGCGGTGAGCATCATGAAACTGGTGATGGGGGATGGTTGATGATGACGAGAGTGACGGATTCCCCTCTCCGAAGCCTAATACGGACTCCAGACCAGCCCTCCCGAGAGAGATTATGGCTTGGCAGCAGCTCCGTATCATAAAACGCAATGCATCGTTCTCTCTGATTTTTCTCCCCGAACGTGAATATATGGAGTTGGAGTTGAGGTTGGTGGAGCTCCAGGGGGCCCACGAGGCACGGGGGCGCACCCAGGGGGTAGGGCACGCCCCCACCCTCGTGGACAGGGTGTGGGCCCCCTGGTCTTGATTCTTTCACCAGTATTTTTTATTAGTTCCAAAAATAATCTCCGTGGAGTTTCAGGTCATTCCGAGAACTTTTATTTCTGCACAAAAATAACACCATGACAGTTCTGCTGAAAACAACGTCAGTCCGGGTTAGTTCTATTCAAATCATGCAAGTTAGTGTCGAAAACAAGGGCAAAAGTGTTTGGAAAAGTAGATACGACGGAGACGTATCAAAGCACAAGAGTAAATGACAAACTACTCCAAAAAGATATAAGTGAAGATCAATTTAGTAGTTAAGTAAATAGGTAGCGCTGTCAGGACCCCGATCCTAAGTCACATGCTAGCATATAACACATCATATCACTTTGCGCCCTCACGCACGGTATTCCCACGGGTGCCACCTTACCTGGCCCGGGACCGTTTGCACCTTTTGGCTCACATATATGATAGTGTCGCTAGCATCCATATGACAAAGAACCCGGGCCGACATCACTAGTCGTAAACCCAAGGTGGCGCTAACTTACAAGGACATGCATACATGACCCAACAACGAACGTGTCGATTAACAACATATGAACCCAAGTTGTAGCAAGCTACAGGGACTTAAAGGAACAACACGTGTCATTTCCCCGAAGGGACAGACACATGAACGAAGAAGGACACATGCCGTACAACCTAAGTGTTCTGGAGCAGTAGCAAGCTACCATGGCTTAGTGGAAGCACTAGGAGACATTTCCCGGTAAGAGAGGCTACCAAGAATAAACAACTAGGTTGTCGGATCCCACACATACCAATCATTTAAATAATGATACACACAATATGCTCGATATGTGCAAATACAACATGGCATCACAACGAAACTCTACGACTCAGAGTATTTATTCATTAGGCTCCGAGGAGCGAGATATTACAAACATGGGTCTGATGACCCAACATTCAGAGCATACAAGCAACAAGCACACGCGGAATCTTAACATGTCTGAGTACAAACAACTACAAATGAAAAGGGCTGAGAAGCCGGACTATCTACAAGATGCTGCCAAGGGTACAAGATCGTAGCTGAGGTAACAAGCTAAACATCGAAGTCCACGCGGAACTACTAGCAAGACTGGAGTCTCTCTGCAAAAACATAAATTAAGCAAACGTGAGTACAAATGTACCCAACAAGACTTACAACAACACTAACTACACATGCATCAGTATCAACAAAGGGAGTGGTGGATGATACGTCTCCAACGTATCTATAATTTATGAAGTATTCATGCTATTATATTATCCATCTAGGATGTTTTATATGCATTTATATGCTATTTTATATGATTTTTGGGACTAACCTATTAACCTAGAGCCTAGTGACAGTTTCAGTTTTTTCCTTGTTTTTGAGTTTCGCAGAAAAGGAATACCAAATGGAGTCCAATTGACGTGCCAATTTTTGACGAATTTTTATGGACCAAAAGAAGCCCCGGGAGTGCAAGAGTTGGGCCAAAAGAGTCCCGGGCTGCCCACGAGGGTGGAGGGTGCGCCCCCCTGCCTCGTGGACAGCCCAGAGACCCCTGTGACATGAAACCTACACCAAAAAAATCCTATAAATACTGAAACCTCCGGGGAGCAGAATAGATCGGGAGTTCCGCCACTTCAAGCCTCTGTAGCCACCAAAAACTAATCGGGACCCTGTTCCGGCACCCTGCCGGAGGGGGGATCCCTCACCGTGGCCACCTTGATCATCCCGACGCTCTGCATGACGAGGAGGGAGTAGTTCACCCTAGGGGCTGAGGGTATGTACCAGTAGCTATGTGTTTGATCTCTCTCTCTCGTGTTCTTGAGGTGATACGATCTTGATGTATCACGAGCTTTGCTATTATAGTTGGATCTTATGATGTTTCTCCCCCTCTACTCTCTTGTAATGGATTGAGTTTTCCCTTTGAAGTTATCTTATCGGATTGAGTCTTTAAGGATTTGAGAACACTTGATGTATGTCTTGCCGTGCTTATCTGTGGTGACAATGGGATATTCACATGATTCACTTGATGTATGTTTTGGTGATCAACTTGCGGGTTTCGTGACCTTGGGAACTTATGCATATGGGTTGGCACACGTTTTCGTCTTGACTCTCCTGTAGAAACTTTGGGGCACTCTTTGAAGTACTTTGTGTTGGTTGAATAGATGAATCTAAGATTGTGTGATGCATATCGTATAATCATGCCCACGGATACTTGAGGTGACAATGGAGTATCTAGGTGACATTAGGGTTTTGGTTGATTTGTGTCTTAAGGTGTTATTCTAGTATGAACTCTACGATAGATCGAACAGAAAGAATAGCTTCATGTTATTTTACTACGGACTCTTGAATAGATAGATCAAAAAGGATAACTTTGAGGTGGTTTCGTACCCTACCATAATCTCTTCGTTTGTTCTGCGCTATTAGTGGCTTTGGAGTGACTCTTTGTTGCATGTTGAGGGATAGTTATATGATCCAATTATGTTATTATTGTTGAGAGAACTTGCACTAGTGAAAGTATGAACCTTGGGCCTTGTTTTCTAGCATTGCAATACCATTTACGCTCATTTTTATCACTTGTTACGTTACTGTTATTATAATTTCAGATTACAAAAACCTATATCTACCATCCATATTGCACTTGTATCACCATCTCTTCGCTGAACTAGTGCACCTATACAATTTACCATTGTATTGGGTGTGTTGGGGACACAAGAGACTCTTTGTTATTTGGTTGCAGGGTTGCTTGAGAGAGGCCATCTTCATCCTACGCCTCCCACGGATTGATAAACCTTAGGTCATCCACTTGGGGGAAATTTGCTACTATCCTACAAACCTCTTCACTTGGAGGCCCAACAACATCTACAAGAAGAAGGTTGTGTAGTAGACATCAAGCTCTTTTCTGGCGCCGTTGCCAGGGAGGTGAGTGCTTGAAGGTATATCTTTAGATCTTGCAATCGAATCTTTTTGTTTCTTGTTTTATCACTAGTTTAGTCTATAAAAGAAAACTACAAAAAATGGAATTGAGTTTGTCTCATACTTCATCTTTTTAATATCTTTCATGAAAATGATGGAAAGGAAAATTGTGCTCAAGTGCTAGAAGAAGAAATCTATAAAATGTTTGGCACTAAATCTTTGAATGAAGAGCATGATTGCAATGTTGTTAGTATGAATTGTTTGAATAACCATGATGCTAATGATATGCAAAGCCACAAGCTTGGGGATGCTATTTTTGATGAACTAGGTGATACCCCGCGCGTTGATGCGGAAATTTTGTATTGAAGACTGCATGCAATGATCAATATGAAAAATGATGCTATGAATTTATCTATTGGAACCATGTATGGACTGATGCATAGAGCTTTTGACATGGCATGCTCTTAATTTTACAGTAATATTTAGAGAAGCCTAATTATGGACACCAATTGGAAGCACAATCGACATAATGAACTCAAAAAACTTTGCAAGGAATTTGACTAAATTTTTTGGCATGACCTTTCCTTAATTTTCTAGCATTTTAACATGTCACAGGAAGATACTATACATTGAGAACAAAACGTCACAGGAAGATAGTATATATTTGAAACAATTGTAAGGAAAAGTATTGACACGAGTTGGAAGCAAAAATGACATAATCAGCTTAATAAAAGTGCATACAAATCCAAAGATTTCATAATTCAGACTTATTACATAAAATTAGTCGATATGTGACGACATGCTTAGGCTGATCATGAAGTAGTTGTAATGATAGTTTTGGAGGTAATTTTCAATGGAAGGTGGTGCAATCCGTAGGTGCTTTTCGTGCGTCTTGAAGATTCCCTGGTCCTTGCATGGTTTTTGACGGTGCCCTGCATGTTAATAGAACAACATTATTGGTAATGTTATTGTTGTAGCAAAGGGCGACAAAACTTTATATAATTTTGTTTGGATATGAGAACTGATAGTACCTATGTGTTTTTGTTACTGTTATCCTCTTGTCCTTCATAGTTGTTCATTTTCACATTGTTATCTGCAATGCTGTTTGATTGATGATGGAAAGTTAGATTGTGAATCTCATTTTTCTATGTGATATGAGAAGAAGCACATACTCTTGCTTATGCTTTTTGACAACCTGGAGATGCACTTGTGTATCCTGAAGATGTTCCTTTTGTTGACTGGCATGTAAACAGGAAATATTGTTATCAATGCGTACTCTGTTTGTTGACTGGCATGTAAAATAGGTAGATGTACTTTTCAAAGAACTTCAATGATAAATAGGAAATATTGTTATCAATTAGTACCCCTCTTTGTTGGTGGCTCCATCTTCTGTAAATTGGATGCTTCTTTTTGCTGAAGAGTACCTGCAACAAAAAATCACCATTTGAATTCCATATTGAATATAAGCGGAATGTTCTTTAGTAGAACTTGAAAAGTATTACCTATTTATGTTTTTGTCGGTGTCCATAGTTGCAAATTGGCAAGGGGGAGGCATAGTATTGCCCAAGTGGACTTGTGTTAGGCTCCCTGGACTGCGAATAGGAAAAGTTTGGTGAACATTGTGTAGACAGAGGATGTAACTTCTATTTTGTGATTGATGGCAAACCTCTGGATGCTCTTTGATGACGATGGACTATTCTCCAGGTCTTTGCTTGGAGTTGACTAGAAGTATTTAATGGTTTAAGTTAAATATTTTAGGTAATACAATTGTAATTAGGATGGAGTTATTTTGTAAATTGATGAAAATTGTCTAACCTTTGTAGAGGGCAGTATCTGTGCATTGTCAACTGGGAAGCTTTTCTTTATGACATAACTTATGGGGAATCTGGATACCAAATCAACCTTCATTCCTATATAGAACAATCTGGTTTTCCCAATGGCATTATCTAGGGCGGTCACATGTTCCGCGGTATCAACTTTCATGTTTTGAGAAGCTTGTATGGCATCTCGCTCAACTAGTTCTTCAGCAATTTTAGAGAAAGGAATGGCATCTAAATCTCCCGAGTCATCTGTAAGTGTTATTGGTAGCTTGTACCTAGAGAATTTGATAGTTGTTTATATGGAACATAATATGTAAATAAAGGCAAATGTTGTATAAAAACAGAGATCATACAATGGCTTTGGAGATGAATTTGTGCAAAGGCATGTTGGAGTATCTGAGTTGTTGTTGTATCCTCTGTCACAATGTTTGCATCCTTTGTAGTACCATTTAGTTGAAGGTACAATAGATTTAACTTTCGCAATGGTGCTGTAGGTAGCTCCTTCCTAAGAGTTTGCAAAAAGGGTGCATTGAGAATTTGCTGTAGAAGTTCACTGATATACAAATAATAGGGTAGATAAGATGATGTTGACCTGAAAATTTGAGGTGGGCATATCTGGTTTTGTTGAAGTGTGTACATTTTCCCTGCTGCTTGAATAGGAGATAAATGCATAACCTGAGGTAGTTGTTGTCGCCGAGCTGGAGATTCCCATTTATAGCTTCAAAAAGAATTAGTGAGAAAAATATCAGCATGTTAGATTTTGGAAAAAGAAGGTAGTAGTTGCAAATATAAAGGATAATCGCTGACCTGGTTTGGTAGTTTTTAACTACAGATGTATCCAAGTCAATGTAAACTTGTGTCGCAGACGTTGAGGATGCATGCAGGGCACCTATATGTATATATGGTTACATGTCGTATTAGTTTTGGCTATTACAGTCATTTTAAGAGAGAATATTTGAGCAGTTACCTAGAAAGCTCCCAGCTATGAGACCCGCAAAAATGCCAACTACAATTCCTTCTTGTGATTTTTTAAGTACAGCTTCTTCATCAAATGTTTCACCATGGTGGCCCCAAAGACGTATTTCTTGTGTCTGTTCAATGCATATGTGGAACAAACATTTGTTGACACAAAGTGTATAGGGATGGAAAAGTTTTAACACACTGTAGTAGTAGAAGAAACATACTCTAGGTTTCGAATTTTGATTTTCCTGAGTTTATTTGTAGACGTCTGACTTGCATAATCAAATGGCCCAATGTGGCTAATGACTCCTATTATATCTGGAGAGAGAAACCACATACAAAATTAATTTATGTGTTAATATTAGTATGAAAAAAAGGAAATGCAAGTGTTACCTTGAAGTGGTTTTGCAAAAGTATCTTTTTTTGGTAGATTATCAAATGGACAAAAATTGAAGGAAAACTTTGGTATATTTGTCCCTCTGGTTTCAAGATGGTGAACCTTAGTGTTGTGCTTGAATTGCAACATATAGTCTTGGTGGTGATATATATGGATTTTGTTTTTTATATCAACAGCTGCAATATCATTAAAGATGTAGACATGTCCTTCTGTGAGTAAGGGGCGGAATTGTCTTTGAATTTTTTTGGGCACACTCATCTTTGCCATATTGCCCTGCCATAATATTCGATGATGATGTGAAAATCAGTAGTACATTTGTACAATAATATGATTATTATGTTGGAAATAGAAATATTAATGATGGACTTACATCTTCATCTAAAAGGACACCATCAATGCTGATGAGAGGATCTGCAAACTTGGATTTCATGTTTATTGCATCCCATAGGCATAAGAGTCGTCCAAATACCTTACAACTCTATTGACCAAGAGTGATGGTTTTAAGGGCCGTAGTGGATTCCATTGATGTAATATTCCTGAAAGGGAAGCAAGTAATTGCTTAATAATGATGTATTAAATGGAGAAATAATTATGTAGGGTAAACACACTTGAATGTAGGAAATTCCTTTATTCAGTTTCATAGTCTATTAATTTGACTAAAAACTTCAGCATAGACTACATTATGGGTGCAATTCTCATAAAAAACTGGACTATTTTCGATTAGAACTCTCAACCCCTTTGGTGAAGTAACTCTGGAAAATGCTACATGTAATTAACCATGAGAGAACACTGGAGATGGCAAATAGACTCCAACTCTATTTAAGGTTTGCCCTTGACTCTTGTTTATGGTCATTGCATACGAAAGGCGCACGGGGAACTGGCGCCGTCTCAATTTGAAGGGCCACCTTGAGTGAGTTGATGTTGTGACAATGCGTGGGATATATACTTTTGAACCTCTAGCCTTCCCTGTTATGATTTCACCTTTAATCACACGATTTGTCAATTGGGTGACAATCAGCCTAGTACCATTACAAAGTCCCCTTGATGGATCAAGATTGCGCAAAAGCATAATTGGAACACCAATCTTCAAGTGCAACTTATGGTCAGGAAGTCCGGGCATCGGAATTGTGTTTAGAAACTCTGTTGGGTATAATGCTTCAAGAGTGGAATGATTAGCAGTGCTATCGTCAATTGAATTAGAACTATAGTAAGACATTTCAGACATTTTTAGCTGAGCAATCATTCTGGTATTTATATCTGAAACCTCTCATTTGTAGGTGCTAAAATTGCACGTTGACACAAATATGATGAAATATTTGCTGGCTCAGAACGTAAGTCATAGACAAATGATATCAATCCATCAAGGTTCCTACAATCTGACGACAGAAGCAAAGACTCTGGAATCTTTATAAATGAGTTACTGGAATCATTTGGGACAGAAACAATAGGTTCTGTTCCATTGCCCACCCTAAGAAGCCATTCAGCAAAATTACTTAGCTCCTCTCTGTCTGAGGTGGAGAGATTTCCTGACTTTAGCCTCATATTTTCAGTTAACTGGAGAAGCTTACATTGTCTCCATAAATAAGAATTAACAATGCATGACCTTAGAATTTGGGCTTTTGTTGCATTCTGTATTACTGGAAGTGTTTGTCGAAAATCTCCACCAAGCACAACAGTTATACCACCAAATTGCTTATTTTCTGCATTTTGCCTTGTTTCTGATAATATATCCCTAAGTGTATAGTCCAATGCTTCAAAACAATATCTATGATTAACAGGGGCCTCATCCCATACAATAAGAGAAGTTTTTTGGATAAGTTCTGCTAAGTGTGTATTTTTCTTTATACTACACAAGGAACTCTGAGAAATGTCTAAAGGAATTTTAAAACGGGAATGGGGGGTTCGACCCCCTAGTAGCAGTAGGGAAGCAATTCCCGATGATGCAACTGCTAATGCAATTTTCCCTTTGCTTCTTACAGAATTAAGCAAAGTAGTCCATAAGAAAGTTTTTCCAGTTCCTCCGTATCCATAAACAAAAAATTTTTGACCTTCAACATTCATCACAGAATTGTAAATAGCAACAAAAACATCTTTCTGGTTGTTGTTCAGCATTGAAAGGTTGTCATGTAAAGTGGCAGTCATAGCAGGCACATCATAATTGAGCTCATCTAGTAGTAGCCTATTTTGTCCAGAAATATTAGCATTGTCATCAGGTAGCGGCAAATTAAAATGGGATAAACAATATCCTGCATCCTTAGCGATTTATCCAATTCATTCAAAAGATAAGATGAAATATATATATCGGCCAAGGGATTGCTAGCTTGACCACGGTTCTGACTCAATTGATGGGATGCATCTTCAGACATTTTTGACGCATGGTCATCAAAAAGTTTTCTAGGATTTGTTACCTCACAAAAGAGCAAAACTGTGACAAACAGTTGGCGTAACTGGTAAGGCATGGCCCATTGAGCGGCATCTTTTAAGGCATTGGACCATTCTTCATTATCACCAAGGAGACCTAAAGCCTCACATGCAGCACAAAATGTAGGATATTCATGGCCATTTGTAGTTCTGATTTGAGGGAAGGAGGTTGGACCTTTGACAATGTTGAGCAACAAACGTAGATAGTGAAGGTCCCCTTGGGAAGGGTTGACATAAGCAATTCTGCCAATTCTTCTAGAACCACGATGATAATCCCAGTATTTACCATTTGAGTTGGAGTGCCATGTAAAATATTCAGGAAACTCTATGTAGGTATATTGTTTAGCCAGAGGGTGTTGCATATTAGCTTCTAACCACACAGTCAACTTAGTCGTCATATTCCTTGGATTTTCAATCACTTCTTCAAGGTCATCATCTTCTGAGTAAATTGCATTATTCTCAAATGGAAGATGAACTGGAAGTCTTTCTACGGAAGGGTCTGCATAGTGAATATCATACTCTAGCAAGCGCCAAGAAGCCTCATTTGGTGTAATACAGCGACATTTTAGATAATTTTCTATTTCATTGACTGTTTCACTTGATGAATTGGATGATCCAGAATTTGAATCGATTTTAGTTCTGGCAGAATCAAATCCTTTTGTGACATACTTGAAAAGATATTTGTGCATGCCATCATGATTAACCTTCTCTACATTTATGTGAGCTTGATATTTAACTACCAAGTCGACATTGTGAGGAACAACAAATCTGTTATCAATGTCAACTCCATTTTTGTTGACAGTTATTCCATTGTTTGGCCTTGCATATTGTGTGAAACCATTCTCCAATATAGTTGTTTGCTCACATAAATCTTTAGGATAAAATTTTGTGCATTTTCTTTCAGACATACAGGGAGATTTAGTATTTAGATTTCCACAGGGCCCGTGTATCATGAATGACGATACAACATCATAATCTATTGGATCATTTTTAGGATCTGGCAACTGAGCCGAAATAAGAAAGTCTATCTTTTTCGCATCTAGGGGTTCATCTTTGGATAACCATATGATGATATGGACATGAGGAAGTCCACGTTTCTGAAATTCAATGGTGTAGATAACTACAAAAGACAGGCATGTTATTTATGTAAAGGAAATGTAGGATTCGGGTAACATTAAATCAATTAATGACGTGGGGAGACAAATTACCTGCATTAGTTGGTCCAAAGAATTTTTTTTCTTTTTAATATCATCCATTAGCATATTTAGTTTCATTTTGAATACCCTATTGACAATATCTGGACGGTCAGAAGGTTGTTGCCCTGGAATGGTCTGACACTCCAATTTTTTTTGTGATTTTGTTTTCAGAAGAGCCTTGCTTGGTTTGAAAGAAGGTCATTTAAACCCTTCCTAAAAACCATCTTCTAAGTTTTCCCTCTCAAAAATCCTTTTCTTGGATTTAGTTTCTTTTAAAAAGAAAACCCTTTTAATTTTTGGGCTTTTAATTTGGTTTTGATCCCTTCTAAATTTTACCATGCCTCCTATGGTGAAATTTTCCCAAAACCTCTCCTCCCACTTTGGTACAACCCAAACATTCTGTCCAAACTAATAAAATACATTTTTGGATTTTATTCCAACTATTTCTCCTCCCAAAATATTTCTGTCTTTTCTTTTGAGCCTAGGTGGATTGCAAAGCAAGTACCCTAATGCTTTTGATTTTTGACCTCAACTCAACACCCCTAGATAGTCCTTTGTACCCACAACCCAGAACCATCTTGATGCACTCTTCTCCTGTTCAAATATTTCAAATTTCACTCACTGCAAGTTTGGACCAGATTTGCCAAATTTGATGAAATTCATATCTACACCTCTCCAAAAATTCTACAAATATTCAGGAAGCCTCTAGATGCAATGAGAGGCCCCTCCACCAAAAACTAGCTCAAGGAAAAATCCCTACATGCCTAGATCATTCTGTCGAACACCTTGCGTGCACTGTTTCTGTTCATCTTCAGTTAAGTTCAGAGTTTTAGTGTCGATCGTCGACAAAGATTCAGTCACATGCTCACAGTGCACTTGGCACGTCGCTCACGGCCTACCTTGCTTGTCCGGAGCCTCACACGCGCGCTTGGCGCCTTCCTGGTGTCGGTGGCGGCCTGGCCCGCCTGCGCCGGCGTGCTTTGTGGCGGCCGTATCACCGTAGCGGCCGACAGGGAGCAGAACGGCGGCATAACGCCGTTCGGCGCCGCCCAAACCCCCTGGTGGCTCCGCGTGGCCATTTCCTCGCCAGCGCACGCATGCAGCACCGTCGCCGTGGCGCGGCACGCAAGCGTGCTCTCTGCCGCCGACGGGCCCGCGCCGCCCCGTTCTGTGGAGCTTCCCCTAAGCAACCAAATCCCGACACGGTTAGCACCAAAATGGAACCAGGGGACACCCACGACGACGCTCAACCTCTGAACCCTCCCGTGCAACCACAGCGCCACCGTAATCACCTCGCCGGAGAACCCCGTTCTCGGCAACCGCCTCGGGGCGGCTATATATAGCACCCCGAGCTTGCTCTCGCCCCCGCACGACTCCACCACCTCACCAGACCTTGCCCAGCCACTGAACGAGCCTCGAGGGGCCTTTCCTCCTCGACTCCGGCCACCTCCATCCGCCTCGGGCTCTGGCATCTTTCACTCCGATGAGGTCATCTCCGGCGCCCTAACCTCGTCAGATACCTTCTCATGCTATCACGAGTCTAACCCCCTCCCCAATTCCACCTCCGCAGCTCTCTCCGACGACTTCCACGACCACCCGAATCGCCGTCCGTCGGAGCAAGCGTCGCCGCCGACGTGGTACTCACCGGCGACCACCGCCACCTCCCACAGACGCGGAATGGCGCCCTTAACACGGAGGTACTCTCAGACCCCCCTGCCTCGCCGTGGATCACCGCCGGCGACCACCGCGGCTCTCGGGCGCCGACGAGCCCCGACTCCCTCGTTTGAAATTTCAAACCTGACGGGTGGGACCCGCCCGTCAGCCTCTCCTTTGTTTTTTTGAATCAGTTACTAAAAGCGTACTCTGACAAATACGCTTCCACTCTGAACCGTTTTTCTGGTTTTTTTTCTGCAAAGCCCCCTGGAAGTTTTCTGTTTCATTACAGATGGGTCCTTGGGTTAAAACTCTTATAACTGTTTAACAGAAAGGAATTTTTGAGTGATTCTTTTTCTGTCCTCTTGAAATTTTTGTCTAGTTTTTTATAATATTTATTTGAAAAATATTTGAAACACTTTTCTGTACACTCACGGTATTTATGTTGCATACGTATTTTTCTTATACCGTAGATACCGGAGGAGGTGACGGAGCTGCAAACTTCGCACAGTTAGACTCCGACTACTCCGAACCAGGCAAGCATGTTTGAAATCTTGATATGATGAGTGTTGTTGCATGTTTGCATTGTAGTATGGTCATGGCATGTTTAGGAACATCACTTTAAATGTTATGTTTCATGCACATAATCGGAAAGTAAGTTTCGGAAAGCACTATGTTGTTGGATACATATTTGCATAGCCATGTGTTGGCATGAGGATGGGTAAGATGGCAGTTTTGTGACATGCCAGTCTTATGCCAGATTATTTGACTTCCGTGTCATCGTGAAACAAATCACATTTCCATTCATTCCTTCCTACTGTCACATGTTTTCTGAAAGGAATATGGCATAGTAAGGTGCAAATCGTTTTCCTAGTACACACCAAATAGAGAGGCCGGGGTGAGGGTTCCATGGCCCTGGATTAAAGCCCGTCATCCGGTCAGGGGGCATGGGTGTTTCCGGTTGGGACCGAGAGGGGGGCACCCCTTAGAGCGCGCATATAGAAATTTGATCCCATGCTATTCGAGGTTGTGGCCTCCCCGTTTCAAAGTTTTTCTTGGACGTTGTCCAGGGTGATTCCTGGCATCGTGAGGTGAAATGGGTGTGTACTAGTTAAATGTGTTTCTACTGAAATACCATAAACGGAACTAGTCCTTCGTGACTACGGAAATCCGTTGGCTGTGGTCAGTTCATCCAAACTCCACAGAGTCCTAAATCTTTCAATTACCTTGTACTTTGTTCAAGTACTATATTCATCTTATCTTGTCAGGTATCAGCCTCAGTGACAAAACTCCGGTGGAATTTATGTGTGATAAATCCGGTTAAAAGATTATTCTTGTGTATGGACTAATCTTGTTATTTACATTTATTACAAGCCCTGTCTGTGATGTTGCTCAGACGTCCGACGGTGGCAGACCTGTTATTTACTTTTGTTATAAGCCCTGTCTGCGATGTCGCTCAGATGTCCGACAGTGGCAGACCTGTTATTTACTTTTGTTATAGGCCCTGTCTGTGATGTCGCTCAGACGTCCGACGGTGGTATTTCTTTTAAAGCCCTGTCTGTGATGTCGCCCAGACGTCCGACTATGGTATTTCTTTTAAAGCCCTGTCTATGATGTCGCCCAGACGTCCGACTGTGGTATTTCTTTTAAAGCCCTTTATGTGATGTCGCCCAGACGTCCGACTGTGGCATTTCTTTTTAAGCCCTTTATGTGATGTCGCCCAGACGTCCGACTATGGCATTTCTTTCAAAGCCCTTTATGTGATGTTGCCCAGACGTCCGACTATGGCATTTCTTTTAAGCCCTTTATGTGGTGTCGCTTAGACGCCCGACTGCGGCATGCATTTTATTTATTTACCTTTCGAGGCGTCGCTCCAGACACCCGATCGGTTTTTAGCTATTTATTTTATTTATCAAGTCCTGCAAATCTTACCGTTGTTATATGAGCATCATCCTTTATTCATGACGCATTCATGCATTCATTGATTATATCTTTTGTCTGAACTATCTTGCGAGTACTTTCAAGTACTCACCTGGCTTGTTGATTTGGCCAGATGTTGATGAAGGCGATCTCATGGATGAAGAGTTTGATAGCGAGTCCGACGCCTAGAGGAGTCCCAGTCAGTCCCGTGCGATCCTGTCTTGGTCATTGTATTATCCGCTTCCGCAACCCCGAAATAAATCCATCGACCCTCACCTCGACACTCGATGAGCTGCCAGTAGAAGTCAAGTTATCCGCCACCACGTTTCCTCGAGCTAGTAGCATGCCACCACACCCCTGTGTCATAACCGCCCATATGTAAGATATTGGCGAGTTGTAATAAATTTTTGAGCAGCCTCAGCTCAACCCTGTAATATATTTGATGCTACTAGTTCTCTGTTTATCAAGCTTTTGTCTACTAGAAAGGATGACTTTTCCTATACTGGGTTTAAAAGATCGGTTTTATCAATAAATATTTTTATTGAAAAGCCGGTCGTGACAGACTTGGTAACCAGAGCCAGGCTGACTATAGGAAGCCACTAGGTGCGATCGCTAATTGGTTATTAGCATGATAGAGTTATTCATGTTTTTACAAATGTAGTCATTTTTCTGACAGTCAGCATAAAATTTATGATCTGATCACTCAGAATTTTTGCCTACTTTTGTAGATGGCCGGCAGCGACTGCAGTCTCAAATGTTCGCCAACGTGCCTGAGGGGTTCGTCAAACACCTCTCCTTCACCGTTCAGGTCGCGATGGGGCCATCCGTGCGCCCAGTCTTCACGCTTTATCCACACAGGATCAACGATAGTCTGACTATGCACCAGGCCGCGGTGCAGTTCAGGGGAGGCCATGCTGAAATATGCCGCCTCCGATTCGTGGGGAGAGCCATGCCTACAGAAAGGCATGCTATGCAGATGGCTGCCCGCGAGACGATAGCCCGTCTTCGGGATGTTCTTCCTGCAATGAAGACCCGTCGCTACCGCTACCTTCCATGCCATGTGCCTTACACCTGTCACTACTCTTTCTCTTGCCCCAGAGGAGAGCGAGAAAAAGCCTTTGAGATGCTTGTCGAATACCTTCGAGCCCTGGAGGCAGCATTCGACTGCATGGTGGATGACCTCGTAGCTGCACGCATGGACTCAGTTCATGGCTGTGCTGCTAACAGGAGGGAACTCCTGCACACCGCTCCACCACTGACTTTTGTGTCATCTGCAGCCTCTCACTCACCTACCATACTCGCCTCTGCTCGTCGTCTGCCTACCACAGAGGAGTTTAACCAGGCTATTGCACCCACTCCCGTCCGCTCTGCACCACTTGTTGCACCCACTCCCATACATGCTACTCCACCTATTCCACCCACTCGTATTCGTGTTATTCCGCCTCCGGCACCTGCTCCATCAGCTCAGCACAACGTTTCTCGTCTGGAACCTATTAGCGAGGAGGAGGTTGATTCCCTAGCGTCTCTGTGTCTCACCCTCGGCAAGCCAAGGGAGATCCTCACCATCTCCGACTAAGTACGCATAGACGCCATGCGATGTATCGACTTGTGTAATATGTTTATATGTACATAGGTTGTGAGAAGTAGCCTGTTTGCGCATCATGTAGGATCTGGAGGAGTGCACTAGTTTAAATAACATGTCAGGATTATGTACGCATATGCACTAGTCCTTCTCCGCGCGAAATCGTGTGTTTCCAAAAATATCCTGGAGTTTAAAAATGTTCTTTGTGTGTGATTTTATTGACTTTTGCGACTCTGTTTATTATCTTACGAGTTCACAAAATATATCCCCAAAGTGAAAGATGTCTCGTCCTTGGACGCGCGCCATGCCAACTCAACCAGAAGAAAATTATGGCACACCGCAGAACCACAATTTCACTCAGGGTCAGACAAGTCAACAGGACAGTGAAACAACTTTTACACAAGTTTGTCGTTTGTATGAACAGAGTCAGCAGCAACACCAGGAAATGATGAACCAATTCATCAATATGGGAAGTAACCGTGGTCAGTATCAACCGCAATCCAAATTATCTGAGTTACAAAACACGTGTCCTCCAACATTTTCTCATACTGACAAGCCTCTTGAGGCCGATGACTGGCTTCGGGACATGGAGAGAAAATTAATTATCGCATAGTGTTCAGACCGTGAAAAAGTATTGTATGCACCACACTATCTCAGAGGAGCAGCTGCATCGTGGTGGGAAAACTTCCTGCACATGCACCCCAACGAAAATGAAATCACCTGGGAAAATTTCAAAGAAGGTTTTCGTGGGGCACATATTCCTAAGAGCATCCTGAAAATCAAGAAGAAAGAATTTGATGAACTCAAGCAAAGGGCCATGACAGTGTCAGAATACAACAGCCAATTCACTTTGCTGTCTCACTACGCCAATGAAGAATGCATGACCGAGAGCAAGAAGATGGAAAAATTCTTGGAAGGCCTGGCACCCGCCCTTAAGTGCCAGCTAGTTATGCATACCTTCCCAGATTTTAAAACACTAGTGGATAAGGCCATTACTTTGGAAAATGAGCGACGTAGCCTGGAAGATTTCCGCAAACGAAAAAGGGATCAGACTACTTTTGCTCGCAATCACAGAAGCAAGAAGGAATTTCAGAAGGGGGATTCACACAAAACCCCGACGAATAATTCACGCCCAATCAAGAATTTCCATGCAAGAGACAAAGAGTTCACCTATCGCCCAGGCGTTACCTGTTATGCTTGTGGAGAAGAAGAGCACTATGCCAAGCAGTGCCCCAAGACAAGGAGCTTAACCCCGAAGCTCAATAATGGTGGAAATAATTTAGCACCAAAGCGAAGCAATTTCAACCCCAGCAACAACCACCGGAAAGGTCACTTGAACCACGTGACCCGAGAGGAAGCACAGAATGCCCCAGATATCGTACTCGGTACGTACCCCGTCAACACAATACCTGCCATGGTTTTGTTTGATTCTGGAGCTTCTCACTCATTCGTTTCGAAAAGTTTTGCTTTGCAAAATAATTTTTCGATGCTTCCCTTGGAAAAATCAATGATTATCAAGTCCCCTAGAATTAAGCAAGTGACCCAGAGTTACTGTCAAGGTGTGGTTATTGAATTTGAAGGATTGAAGTTTTACGCCAACCTTATTGTACTGGAAAGCAAAGGACTGGATGTCATCCTAGGAATGGATTGGTTAACCACCAACAAAGGTTTTATTGACTGCTTCAACCGTACCGTGATTCTCACACACCATGATGGGAAGAAAATAAAAGTTTCAGCCAAAGAGAGACAAATACCTCGGCAACCTAGATTAAACAAGGTGGATGTTTCTGAGCTGAACAAGGTTCCAGTTGTATGCGAATTCCCAGACGTATTTCCAGAAGAACTACCAGGCATGCCACCAGACCGAGAGATAGAATTCAGCATTGAGCTAGCACCCGGAACCGCTCCTATTTACAAGAAACGTTACATAATGGCACCATCCGAATTGGTAGAGTTGAAGAAGCAAATAAAAGAATTATTGGAGAAAGGATACATATGAGCCAGCTCCTCACCTTGGGGTTCTCCAATTTTATTTGCCAAGAAGAAGGATGGAACAATGAGGTTGTGTATTGATTATCGAGCCCTCAACATGGTCACAATCAAGAACAAATACCCAATGCCCCGAATAAATGATTTATTCGATCAGCTCGCACAGGCCAAAGTCTTCTCAAAAATTGACTTGAGATCAGGATACCACCAATTAAAAGTACGAACAGAAGATATTCCCAAGACCGCATTCACCTCCAGATATGGGCTGTATGAGTTCACCGTGATGCCATTCGGACTAACCAACGCCCCCGCATATTTTGTTCACCTCATGAACAAAGTATTTATGAAGTATATGGACAAGTTTGTTGTGGTATTCATCAATGATATTCTGATCTATTCCAAAACACCAGAAGAGCACGTCGAACATCTCAGGATTGTACTAGGAGAACTCAGGAAACATCAACTGTACGCCAAATTCAGCAAATGTGAATTTTGGCTAAAACAGGTGGGTTTTCTGGGCCACGTGCTAACCCAAGAAGGTATTGCAGTAGACCCGGAAAAAGTCAAGGCCGTACTTGGCTGGAAACCACCAGCTAACGTAACGGACGTACGGAGTTTGTTGGGAATGGCAGGCTATTATCGGAGATTTATTGAAGGATTCTCTTCTATAGCAAAGCCCATGACACAATTGCTCAAGAAAGGCAAGAAGTTTGAATGGACAGAAGCATGTGAGAAAAGCTTCCAAGAGCTAAAAAGCAAATTAACAACGGCACCAGTACTAATTGTGCCGGACATACACAAGAATTTTGAGGTATATTGTGACGCATCCCAGAAAGGTCTCGGATGCGTATTGATGCAAGAAGGCAAGGTAGTGGCATATGTCTCTAGACAACTACGCAAGCATGAGGAAAATTACCCCACACTTGACTTGGAATTAGCAGCGGTCACTCATGCACTCAAGGAATGGAGACACTTCCTACTTGGGAATCATTGTGAGATATACACAGACCATAAGAGTCTTAAGTATATTTTCACACAGCCAGAGTTAAATTTACGGCAACGACGCTGGTTAGAGTTGGTGAAGGATTATGATGTTAGAATCCACTATCATCCCGGAAAAGCAAATGTTGTGGCAGATGCACTTAGTCGGAATCCCAGCACGGATGACGACAATATACCAAAGTTGAGGCCAGAATTTCAGCAGGAATTTGCCCGACTCAATCTAATAATGGTTATCGAAGGCAGTGTGTCGAATATAGAAATACAACCTACCCCGATGGAAAGGATCAAGGAAGCCCAGCACGGACACCCCAGCATTGAGGGCATAAAAAGAAAAGTGAGTTTGGGAAGAGCCTCAGAATTCAACGTAGATGAGCAAGGAATATTGTGGTACGGAGAAAGGCTATGCGTACCAAATGTCAAGGACCTCAAACAGCAGATATTGACTGAAAGTCACACAGCTCCGTATTCAATCCATCCCGGGGGGACAAAAATGTACAAAGACCTTCAGGAAATTTTTTGGTGGCACAGTATGAAGAGAGATATAGCCACGTTCATTGCATGCTGTGACTCTTGTCAACGTATCAAGGCCGAGCACCAGAAACCAGCCGGACTATTACAGCCAAATAAGATACCCGAGTAGAAATGGGACGAGATTGGAATGGACTTTATCGTTGGACTGCCACGGTCATGACACGGAAACGATGCCATATGGGTCATAACCGACAGATTAACCAAGGTGGCACATTTTATTCCGGTAAAAACAACTTACACCACTCAGAGACTAGCCCGACTTTATCTTGCCCGTATCGTCTGCCTGCATGGAGTCCCTAAGACTATCATCTCTGATAGAGGCACACAGTTCGTCTCTACATTCTGGGATCACCTACAACAGGCACTAGGAACCCAACTAGCCTTCAGTACCGCATACCATCCCCAGACTGATGGGCAGACGGAACGCATAAACCAAATCCTAGAAGACATGCTAAGAGCCTGCGTCCTCACCTACGGGAACAGTTCGGAAGAAAGTTTGCCATATGCAGAGTTCGCATACAACAACAGCTATCAAGCCAGCTTGCAAATGGCACACTTTGAAGCTCTATATGGGAGAAGATGTCGTACCCCGCTAAATTGGTCAGAGACCGGAGACAGCCATATTTTTGGCCCAGATATGCTCAAGGAGGCCGAGGAGAAAGTTAAGGCAATTAGAGAACGACTCAAAACAGCTCAAAGTCGGCAAAAGAGTTATTACGACCGAAAGCATCGGGAAATCAGTTTTGAACCCGGAGAATTGGTATACCTGAGAGTTTCTCCTATGAAGGGTCTGCAACGATTCAGGATTAAGGGGAAACTAGCACCAAGATTCATCGGACCATTTCATATAGTGGCCCGACGAGGCAAGGTAGCCTACCAGCTAGACCTACCCGGAGACTTATCCGGTATCCACAACGTGTTTCACATCTCGCAGTTGAGAAAGTACATGAGCAACCCAGAGAAGCAAGTGTCACATGAGTATATTGACGTGCAACCGGACCTTACTTACCGGGAGCACCCAATAAAAATATTAGAGGAGTCCGAGAGGAGGACCCGACGGAAAACCATCAAGTTTTTCAGAGTTCAATGGAGTAATCACACCAAGGGTTAAGCAACTTGGGAGAGCGAGGATTTTCTTTGGACAGAGCACCCACACCTGTTTAAGGATCAGCTGAAATCTCGGGGACGAGATTTTTCCTAAGGGGGTAGGTGCTGTGACACTCCAATTTTTTTTGTGATTTTGTTTTCAGAAGAGCCTTGCTTGGTTTGAAAGAAGGTCATTTAAACCCTTCCTAAAAACCATCTTCTAAGTTTGCCCTCTCAAAAATCCTTTTCTTGGATTTAGTTTCTTTTAAAAAGAAAACCCTTTTAATTTTTGGGCTTTTAATTTGGTTTTGTTCCCTTCTAAATTTTACCATGCCTCCTATGGTGAAATTTTCCCAAAACCTCTCCTCCCACTTTGGTACAACCCAAACATTCTGTCCAAACTAATAAAATCCATTTTTGGATTTTATTCCAACTATTTCTCCTCCCAAAATATTTCTGTCTTTTCTTTTGAGCCTAGGTGGATTGCAAAGCAAGTACCCTAATGCTTTTGACTTTTGACCTCAACTCAACACCCCTGGATAGTCCTTTGTACCCACAACCCAGAACCATCTTGATCCACTCTTCTCCTGTTCAAATATTTCAAATTTCACTCACTGCAAGTTTGGACCAGATTTGCCAAATTTGATGAAATTCATATCTACACCTCTCCAAAAATTCTACAAATATTCAGGCAGCCTCTAGATGCAATGAGAGGCCCCTCCACCAAAAACCAGCTCAAGGAAAAATCCCTACATGCCTAGATCATTCTGTCGAACACCTTGCGTGCACTGTTTCTGTTCATCTTCAGTTAAGTTCAGAGTTTCAGTGTCGATCGTCAACAGAAATTCAGTCACATGCTCACAGTGCACTTGGCACGTTGCTCACGGCCTAGCTTGCTTGTCCGGAGCCTCACACACGCGCTTGGCGCCTTCCTGGCGTCGGTGGCGCCCTGGCCCGCCTGCGCCGGCGTGCTTTGCGGCGGCCGTATCACCGTAGCGGCCGACAGGGAGCAGAACGGCGGCATAACACCGTTCGGCGCCGCCCAAACCCCCTGGTGGCTCTGCGTGGCCATTTCCTCGCCAGCGCACGCATGCAACACCGTCGCCGTGGCGCGGCACGCACAGAGCATGCTCTCTGCCGCCGACGGGCCCGCGTCGCCCCGTTCCGTCGAGCTTCCCCTAAGCAACCAAATCCCGACGCGGTTAGCACCAAAACAGAACCAGGGGACACCCACGACGACGCTCAACCTCTGAACCCTCCCATGCAACCACAACGCCGCCGTAATCACCTCGCCGGAGAACCCCGTTCTCGGCAACCACCTCGGGACGGCTATATATAGCACCCCGAGCTTGCTCTCGCCCCCGCACGACTCCACCACCTCACCAGACCTCGCCCAGCCACTGAACGAGCCTCGAGGGGCCTTTCCTCCTCGACTCTGGCCACCTCCGTCCGCCTTGGGCTCCGGCATCGTTCACTCCGGTGACGTCATCTCCGGCGCCCTAACCTCGTTAGATACCTTCTCATGCTATCGCGAGTCTAACCCCCTCCCCAATTCCACCTCCGCAGCTCTTTCCGACGAGTTCCACGACCACCCGAATCGCCGTCCGCCGGAGCAAGCGTCGCCGCCGACATGGTACTCGCCGGCGACCACCGCCACCTCCCACAGATGCGGAATGGCACCCTGAACACGGAGGTACTCTCCGATCCCCCTGCCTCGCCGTGGATCGCCGCCGGCGACCACCGTGGCTCTCGGGCGCCGACGAGCCCCGACTCCCTCGTTTGAAATTTCAAACCTGACGGGTGGGACCCGCCCGTCAGCCTCTCCTTTGTTTTTTTGAATCAGTTACTGAAAGCGTACTCTGACAAATACGCTTCCACTCTGAACCGTTTTTTTGTTTTTTTTCTGCAAAGCCCCCTAGAAGTTTTCTGTTTCATTACAGATGGGTCCTTGGGTTAAAACCCTTATAACTTTTTAACAGAAAGGAATTTTAGAGTGATTCTTTTTCGGTCCTCTTCAAATTTTTGTCTAGTTTTTATCATATTTATTTTAAAAATATTTGAAACTCTTTTCTGTATACTCACGGTATTTACATTGCGTAAGTATTTTTCTTATACCGTAGATACCGGAGGAGGTGACAGAGCTTTAAACTTCACACAGTTAGACTCCGACTACTCCGAACCAGGCAAGCATGTTTGAACTCTTGATATGATGAGTGTTGTTGCATGTTTGCATTGTAGTATGGTCATGGCATGTTTAGGAACATCACTTTAAATGTTATGTTTCATGCACATAATCGGAAAGTAAGTTTCGGAAAGCATTATGTTGTTGGATACATATTTTCATAGCCATGTGTTGGCATGAGGATGGGTAAGATGGCAGTTTTGTGACATGCCAGTCTTATGCCAGATTATTTGACTTCCGTGTCATCGTGAAACAAATCACATTTCCATTCATTCCTTCCTACTGTCACATGTTTTCCGAAAGGAATATGGCATAGTAAGTTGCAAATCGTTTTCCTGGTACACACCAAATAGAGAGGCCGGGGTGAGGGTTCCATGGCCCTGGATTAAAGCCCATGATCCGGTCAGGGGGCATGGGTGTTTCTGGTTGGGACCGAGAGGGGGCACCCCTTACAGCGCGCGTATAGAAATTTGATCCCATGCTATTCGAGGTTGTGGCCTCCCCGTCTCAAAGTTTTTCTTCGACGTTGTCCAGGGTGATTCCTGGCATCGTAAGGTGAAATGGGTGTGTACTAGTTAAATGTGTTTCCACTGAAATACCGTAAACGGAACTAGTCCTTCGTGACTACGGAAATCCGTTGGCTGTGGTCAGTTCATCCAAACTCTGCAAAGTCCTAAATCTTTCAATTACCTTGTACTTTGTTCAAGTACTATATTCATCTTATCTTGTCAGGTATCAGCCTCAGTGACAAAACTCCGGTGGAATTTATATGTGATAAATCCGGTTAAAAGATTATTCTTGTGGATGGACTAATCTAGTTATTTACATTTATTAGAAGCCCTGTCTGTGATGTCGCTCAGGCGTCCGACGGTGGCAGACGTGTTATTTACTTTTGTTATAAGCCCTGTCTGCGATGGCGCTCAGACGTCCAACAGTGGCAAACCTGTTATTTACTTTTGTTATAGGCCCTGTCTGTGATGTCGCTCAGACGTCCGACGATGGTATTTCTTTTAAAGCCTTGTCTGTGATGTCGCCCAGACGTCCGACTGTGGTATTTCTTTTAAAGCCCTGTCTGTGATGTCGCCCAGACGTCCGACTGTGGTATTTCTTTTAAAGCCCTTTATGTGATGTCGCCCAGATGTCCGACTGTGGCATTTCTTTTTAAGCCCTTTATGTGATGTCGCCCAGACGTCCGACTGTGGCATTTCTTTTAAAGCCCTTTATGTGATGTCGTCCAGACGTCCGACTATGGCATTTCTTTTAAGCCCTTTATGTGGTGTCGCTTAGATGCCCGACTGCGGCATGCATTTTATTTATTTACCTTTCGAGGCGTCGCTCCAGACACCCGATCGGTTTTCAGCTATTTATTTTATTTATCAAGTCCTGCAAATCTTACCGTTGTTATATGAGCATCATCCTTTATTCATGACGCATTCATGCATTCATTGATTATATCTTTTGTCCGAACTATCTTGCGAGTACTTTCAAGTACTCACCTGGCTTGTTGATTTGGCCAGATGTTGATGAAGGCGATCTCATGGATGAAGAGTTTGATAGCGAGTCCGACGCCTAGAGGAGTCCCAGTCAGTCCCGTGCGATCCTGTCTTGGTCATTGTATTATCCGCTTCCACAACCCCGAAATAAATCCATCGAGCCTCACCTCGACGCTCGATGAGCTTCCAGTAGAAGTCAAGTTATCCGCCACCACGTTTCCTCGAGCTAGTAGCATGCCACCACACCCCTGTGTCATAACCGCCCATATGTAAGATATTGGCGAGTTGTAATAAATTGTTGAGCAGCCTCAGCTCAACCCTGTAATATATTTGATGCTACTGGTTCTCTATTTATCAAGCTTTTGTCAACCAGAAAGGATGACTTTTCCTATACTGGGTTTAAAAGATCGGTTTTATCAATAAATATTTTTATTGAAAAGCCGGTCATGATAAATGGATGATAGAGCCTCTACTAGCTCAGGCCAAGCTGCATTTGAAGTGAATGTGACAAAGAGATCTGGGCAGCCATATTTCCTACATATAGCGATCGAATCTTGATAATTTTGGTACATATATCGCGGGCCTCCGGTGAATGAAGATGGCAATATAATCCTTTGACCAACTGAAGAACCGGATGTATTACCTCTTGAGACAGAATTGGCCAAGTCATTATATGGTGATGATCTATATTTTTTCTGAAATCCGGGCTTGCGATAGAATGCAATACGAAATTCTTCAACACAACAATAACCATCCACTTCATAAGCTTGTGTCAATCTTTTACCTCTCAATGGCGTGTTGAAATCACCTGGTCTATCATGTAGTCTATATGCATTGTACTCTAGCATAGTTACTTTCTGATGGCTTATAGCTTGACTTTGTGGTGAGGTGCGGTACATGAGGTCATCATGGTAACCATCCTCTCCATATGGAAATAATAGAGGATACTACATAGCCATAAACTTGCAATGTTTTTCATTGATTTGTTGTAATCCTGATGAACGGTTATCTATTATAATGTCCCGCCCAACATCAGTTGACCCAATATCACCAACAACCAACCCTACAACCTCAGATGCGACCGGAGCACTATAGATGTCTCCATGTGCGTCAGGTTTGCCATATAATCTGATAAAGAACTGATCAGGAGCATCTGCGGTCAATCTTTCTTGTGCTGTTCTAAATAGTTTCACTATGGGATTATGGGTGTTAAGCATCGATATAAGGGACTGGACAATATCTTGATTAGCATTGAAAGAAGGGCGGGCATACGAAGACCGAGATGATGAAGGGCGAGAAGATGCAATAATATTTATGCGGTTTCTAACCTCATACTCTGTATCATAGATATACAATTGTGCATATTCTGGTCGACGATTCTCAGGTCACATTAGAGAACCGATACAATGGCAGACTTGACCACTAATCTTGAAAACATAGGGTGCTCGGCCATCATTCATGGATTCAATAACTTTAGCACCCATTGAAGTCATCGCAAACATGGTATTATACTGCCTGATATGATCAAAAAAGTGGTTCGAAGTTGCAGTGTTCTGTGAGGTTAATAAATCCAATAGAGGCTGAGGAGGAGGATCATATGGTTTCAGCAAGATTTTCCCTCCTTTACAACACAAATTATATGTTGGATCAGAAGTATGTCTCTCTCTGCGGATACGCTCTTCATACCAAAACAAAGAATGACAATGTTTGGATGAATGTGTGGTCCCCCCAAGGTTTAAGGGTTGAAAGATAGTTCCCGAAAGATAGGCCATGTATATTTCTCTTAATTTGTACAAAATGGAGACTTCAATCTGCAATACACTAATTTGGTAAGTAATAAGAGCTTACGATTATGGATTAATGCCAAATTTTGTGTTTGGGAAGCTGACATAGAGGACTCTCCGGTTAATCGCCGGCGTACTGAACGTTCATCTGTAGATGTTTTTGCTAGCTCATAGGAAGCATAGGTTGATGGAAACATATATAAGGAACAAAAATATCCTAACTAACCTCTATTTCTAAGTTGTGTACGTCGGCGGTGGTTATCAGAAGCAGCTGATTGGTTTATTTCAGGTATGACAACTGGTTGTGACTGATGACGGGGGCGCCCATGACTGTGTTGGACTAAATGGCTACAAGGATTTGTAGAAGAATTTGCGGTGCTATCCATCTTAACAAAGCATGTGGGCAAAATTGACTTAAATGGAAGCAGATTGTAGCCTATATGATTTAATAAATATATCACACAAAATAATCCAAGGTAGGAAATTCATACGGTATCTAATATGTATGGAACAATATGGATGGTGCATATGTTCGCATACCAATGGAAGAAGCAGGGGACCGCTGCAAAAAGGAATTGAAGCCAATCCGAGGAGCAAGAGACCTACAAAGCAGAAGTTGAAGAACCTTTCGATCCGGAGAGCAATCTGCAAAAAAATTAAACATAAGTTGAAGGTTAGGAGAAATCCAGGGTGACTGAAAACTGGAAGCGTGCTGCAGGAAAATAACTACAATTTAGTGATAAATGCCATGGCCAGTGGCCTGGAGGAAGGGTGAGTACGCATACGGGAGGGATGGGGGCACACCCGAGCTACACCTTGGATACATCATGATAGTTTTTTCGGTTTTGGATTTTTTCAGAAAAGGAGCAAAAGAATCGGGACAAAGCATTGAACTGGGACATATCCACAAGTATCCAAGACGCATCCAACATGTATCCGGATTTCTTTCCTTCATTCTTAATGTTAATTCTTCAGATACCTATTTAGATACGGTATCCAATACATATTCTCAGTTTGTAGAAACATGTATCCTGCAGGTGTACAACAGAGCATGGAGGGCCATGCAAAGCAAATCGGTAGGCAAAGATATACCTTCAAATATACTAATTCATTTTATTTCTTTGTTTTCATCACTGCTAACCAATTTGGGCCGTCCTAAATTAGAAACATGTGCAGATCACAGTGCTAACCAATTTCTGTAAGCATGTAATATCATAATCAAATAGCAATTTGATGAAATAGGAATCTGAAAAAAAATGCAAGGAGCAAGCGACCTGTGATGTAATGTGGCCAATCCGAGCAGCAAAAAACCTACAGGCTCAGCATCCTTCCATCCCTAGCACAACCTGAGAAATTTGAAAGCATAATCTTGTGAGGATAGAAATCTTCAGAGTGGGCAGAAAAGAGGGAGTGTGCACCTAGCAGGGCTGAAGTTCATTCCCGGACGTGGATGTGAGCAGGCGTTCGTGGTTGATGCGTATGGCAGAGGGGTTATAAGCACAATCTTTTCCACAATTGCAGGGCAATGAAGCAAGAGATAATGAGGGCCATAAATTGAGTTGCAAGGCCGTTTCAAATGCATTTGTGGCATGGAGGTGGAAGACCGGGGAAGACGAAGGAATTTGGTGGAATTAATGCTCATATGTGGAGCAGCGGTGACTAGCAGGGGGGCATTGGGCGTGGTGGCGTATGTGGAGCCACGATGACTGGCAGGGGGGGCATTGGGCATGGTGGCGTAACTCACCGGCGGTGGCTGGCCATGAGGATAGGGGGCCATTGGGGAAGGGAGGCATAATCCATGGCGGCGGCGGCTGGATCCCGGGCAGGGGGGGGCCATTGAAGGGGGGCCATTGAATCCATGGCGGTGGCGGCTGGATCCCACGCCTCTCGAGAGGTTGCTCGCCGGGGACGACCGGCGGTGAGGGAGGCACGGTCAGCAGGGGCGGCTGGCTGGAGGCAAGCATGATTCACGGCGAGAGGTGGGAGAGGCCGCAGCGGCTGGACGGGGAAGGGCAGGTCGGCTAGGTCGTGCACAACTGTCGGAAGGGTGTGGGTCATAAGTGTGTATCCATGACGATAGATGCCCATGGGCTTGGAGCGGGCCTTTTAGTGTCCAAATGGTAAAGTCTACACCCAGCCCAGAATAACGCGGACGTGCACGGCCCAAACTAACTGGATACGCAGTGCGAGCAGACAGAACGATAGGAACGAAGCAGTATTTTCCACTTAGCGGTGGCAACACTCTGTAATTTCGTCAACTTTTAATCAAACGGCTGCAAACTACTGAGATATACTGCATCAACAGCTGAAACAATTCAGATGACATGGCTCGATGTGGAGGCCGCAAAATCAGCTAGTGGGGTGCCCCTATTTTGATATAGAAGATATGATATTTTTTGTCCCCCAAGTTTTGATGAGAAAATTTATTATGATGAAAGCATGCCTCCTATTTGTGATGATTATTGTGATGATACGTATGCTATAAAGAATAATGATAACCATGAAGTTTATCATCATGATTTTAGTTTTTAATTGGATTATGCTCCACATGATAGTTATTTTGATGAGTTTGCTCCCACTATTATTCATGAGAAGAAATTTGCTTATGTGGAGAGTAATAAAAATTCTATGTTTTTAGATCATGAAAAGAATTATTTATGTGCTGGTTATATTGTTGAATTCATTCATGATGCTACTGAAAATTATTATGAGGGAGGAACATATGCTTGTAGGAATTGCAATAATATCAAGTTTCCTCTCTATGTGCTTAAAGTTTTGAAGTTATGCTTGTTTTGCCTTCCTTTGCTAGTTGATTATTGCTCCCATAAATTGTTTGCTCACAAAATCCCTATTTATAGGAAGTGGGTTAGACTTAAATGTGCTAGTCATATTCTTCATGATGCTCTCTTTATGTTTCAATTCTTATCTTTTATGTGAGCATCATTGAAATCATCATGCCTAGCTAGGGGCGTTAAACGATAGCGCTTGTTGGGAGGCAACCCAAATTTATTTTTGTTTCTTGATTTTTGCTCCTGTTTAGTAATAAATAATTCATCTATCCTCTGGTTAGATGTGGTTTTAGTTTTAGTTAGTGTTTGTTCCAAGTAGAACCTTTGGGAAGACTTGGGTGAAGTCTATATGATCTTGCTGTAAAAAACAGAAACTTTGCGCTCACGAGATTAGCTGCCAGTTTTTACTGGAGAGTGATTTTAGGTTGATTATTTTTTAAGATGATTAATAGACAAATTCCTCGGGTCCACCAATTTATTTCAGAATTGTTGGAGTTACAGAAGTATTCAAATGATATAGATTACGACAGACTGTTCTGTTTTTGACAGATTCTGTTTTCATTGTGTTGTTTGCTTATTTTGATGAATCTATGAGTAGTATCGGAGGGTATGAACCATAGAGAAGTTGGAATACAGTAGCTTTTACACAAATATGAATTTATAATGATTTCACAACAGTACCAAAAGTGGTGATTTATTTTCTTGTACTAACGGAGCTTACGAGTTTTGTTTTGAGTTTCGTGTTGTGAAGTTTTCATGTTTTGGGTAAAGATTCGATGGACTATGGAATAAGGAGTGGTAAGAGCCTAAGCTTGGGGATGCCCAAGGAACCCCAAGGTAATATTCAAGGACAACCAAGAGCCTAAGCTTGGGGATGCCCCGGAAGGCATCCTCTCTTTCGTCTTCGTTTATCGTTAACTTTACTTGGAGCTATATTTTTATTTACCACATGATATGTGTTTTGCTTGGAGCGTCATTTTATTTTGTTAGTATTTGCTTTCTGTTATTTATAATAATGTTTTTCATCTATATTTTCAATAAAAATGCCAAGGATAGCCTTTACCATGCTTATTTTACAAGTATACATGTTGCTGTTTCAAAACAGAAAGTTTACGGCTGTTGCAAAAATTACCTAGAAAAGTCAGAGAATGATGTAATGTTGAATCTTTTTTAATATTGAGATATGATAAATCTTCTACATCATAGTATTTTTCTTATAATTTTTAGAGTTAGGTAAGTATGATGAATCTTGCATTCTTTACAGACTATACTGTTTTGGCAGATTGCTGTTATGTGTGCATTGTTTGCATATGTGCTTGCTTGTTTAATGATTATATTTGAGGATAGGAGTATTAAATATGAAGATACATTTAGTATGCAATGTTTAATAATAATGTTAGTAATTTTTTTTACAGTAGGAAATGATAAGATTTTTGCATTGTTTTATACTAACTTATCTCATGAGTTCTTGTTGAGTTTTGTGTGGATGAAGTTTTTGAGATTTAGGGAAATCGTGATATAAAAGGAATTAAGGAGACACAAAAGCTCAATCTTGGGGATGCCCAAGGCACCCCAAGATAATATTTCAAGAAGTCTCAAGCATCCAAGCTTGGGGATGCCGCGGTAGGCATCCCACCTTTCTTCTTCAACAATTATCGGTTAATATCAGTTGAACCTAAGTTTTTGCTCCTTCACATGAGTCGTGCTATCCTTGCAATGCCATTTTATTTTGTTTTGCTTGCTGTTTGAATAAAATACCAAGATCTGAAATACTTAAATGAGAGAGAGTCCTCACATAGCTAAATAATTATTTGACTACTCATTGATCTTCACTTATATCTTTTTGGAGTAGTTTGTCATTTACTCGTGTGCTTCACTTATATACTATGAGTAAATGGTTGAATGATTTGAATATCATTAGTCTGAAATTATATATGCACTTGAACAATTCATGAAAGAATATTGAAGGAAGATAGAGTTCACATATAAATATACTATCTTAGACATCTTCTATGATTGTGAGCCCCATTAATTATTTTCAAACCTGAGCAAATTAGTTGAAGTTGGACAAGGAAGACAACATAACGAGTTATGCTTGGGTATATTTGTATAGAAGTTATATTGTTATAGATCCTCCAACATGTGGTGCTTTCTATTTAGAATCCTTTGCTAGACAAAATATCTGTACTAAGCGGGAATACTGCTTGTGCATCCAAATCCCTTGAACCAAGTTTCTTCCATGTGTGTCCACCATACCTACCTATATGCGGTATTTACCTGCCGTTCCAAGTAAATTTGCATGTGCCAAACTCTAAACCTTCAAATTATAATCTGTTTAGTATGCCCGAATCACTCATATAGCAACTAGGGGCTGTTAGTATCTTCCATGCTAGGTGGGTTATTCTCACGATGAGTGGACTCTGCTCATCATTCATGAGAAAAATGGCTGGTAACCGGGATGCCCAGTTCCATGATCAAAAGATCAAAATCAAATCAAAATAATTGCAAACAAAAACACCCCCAGCATTGATGTTAGTTGGAGGCACCCATTGTTTCGGGCAAGCCATGGATTGGTGATTGTTGGTGGAGGGGGAGTTTTTTACCATTCTGTTTGGGAACCGCCTATAATGTATGTAGTATGGAAGATATTGGGAACTCTTGGTTGTTATGTTCACAATGAGATCATACCTCTCAAAATTATTTATCTCTATTTCAAAACCAAGCTTTGGCACCTCTGCAAATCCCTGCTTCCCTCTGCGAATGACCTATCTTTTACTTTTATGCAAGAGTCAGTAGTATTTCTTCTCATTCCAATCTACTCTTTAGTTGGCAAGCATCATGTGATGGGGAAAGATCTAAGCATATATGGCCATTCAAATATATTTGATCATGAATTATTACTATTGACAATTATCTATATGATAAGTAAGTTGGGAGGCGAAACATTAAGCCCCTATCTTTCTCTGTGTTCGATGGATGCTATTTGTTCTAAAAATATGCTTTGAGTGGTAGCAATCATGGAAGACTATATGATAGTTGAGTATGTGGGATTTGCTAAATCAAAGCTCTGACATAGACCCTTCCTGAAAATAAGATGAATTGCAATTGTTTGATGACTGAGAATGAAGTTTACGGTCTATGCTTTAACATGTGAATAGCTTGTTACTTGATCATGAAAACTTGTATGAGATGAGCTATTATTGTCACATATAATGATGCTAGAAAGGGTGACAGAAATTATCATTGATCAAACTTATGCACCTGCTAGCATTCACACTTCATAAATTCTTTCTTTTATCATTTACCTACTCGAGGACGAGCAGGAATTAAGCTTGGCGATGCTGATATGTCCCTAACGTATCTATAATTTATGAAGTATTCATGCTATTATATTATCTATATAGGATGTTTTATATGCATTTATATGCTATTTTATATGATTTTTGGGACTAACCTATTAACCTAGAGCCTAGTGCCAGTTTCTGTTTTTCCTTGTTTTTGAGTTTCGCAGAAAAGGAATACAAAACGGAGTCCAATTGACGTGCCAATTTTTGATGAATTTTTATGGACCAAAAGAAGCCCCAGGAGTGCAAGAGTTGGGCCAGAAGAGTCCCGGGCTGCCCACGATGGTGGAGGGCGCGCCCCCTTGCCTCGTGGACAGCCCGGAGACCCCCCTGACGTGAAACCTATGCCAAAAAATCTTATAAATATTGAAACGTCCAGGGAGCAGAATAGATCGGGAGTTCCACCGCCGCAAGCCTCTGTAGCCACCAAAAACCAATCGGGGCCCTGTTCCGGCACCCTGCCGGAGGGGGGATCCCTCACCGGTGGCCATATTCATCATCCCGACACTCTCCATGACGAGGAGGGAGTAGTTCACCCTCAGGGCTGAGGGTATGTACCAGTAGCTATGTGTTTGATCTCTCTTTCTAGTGTTCTTGAGGTTATACGATCTTGATGTATCGCGAGCTTTGCTATTATAGTTGGATCTTATGATGTTTCTCCCCCTCTACTCTCTTGTAATGGATTGAGTTTTCCCTTTGAAGTTATCTTATCGGATTAAGTCTTTAAGGATTTGAGAACACTTGATGTATGTCTTGCTGTGCTTATCTATGGTGAGAATGGGATATTCACGTGATTCACTTGATGTATGTTTTGGTGATCAACTTGCGGGTTCCGTGACCTTGGGAACTTATGCATAGGGGTTGGCACATGTTTTCGTCTTGACTCTCCTGTAGAAACTTTGGGGCACTCTTTGAAGTACTTTGTGTTGGTTGAATAGATGAATCTGAGATTGTGTGATGCATATCGTATAATCATGCCCACAGATACTTGAGGTGACAATGGAGTATATAGGTGACATTAGGGTTTTGGTTGATTTGTGTATTAAGGTGTTATTCCAGTATGAACTCTATGATAGATCAAACGGAAAGAATAGCTTCATGTTATTTTACTATGGACTCTTGAATAGATAGATCAAAAAGGATAACTTTGAGGTGGTTTCGTACCCTATCATAATCTATTTGTTTGTTCTCCGCTATTAGTGGCTTTGGAGTGACTCTTTGTTGCATGTTGAGGGATAGTTATATGATCCAATTATGTTATTATTGTTGAGAGAACTTACACTAGTGAAAGTATGAACCTTGGGCCTTGTTTCCTAGCATTGCAATACCATTTACGCTCATTCTTATCACTTGTTACCTTGTTGTTTTTATAATTTCAAATTACAAAACCTATATCTACCATCCATATTGCACTTGTATCACCATCTCTTCGCCGAACTAGTGCACCTGTACAATTTACGATTGTATTGGGTGTGTTGGGGACACAAGAGACTCTTTGTTATTTGGTTGCAGGGTTGCTTGAGAGAGACCATCTTCATCCTACGCCTCCCACGGATTGATAAACCTTAGGTCATCCACTTGAGGGAAATTTGCTACTGTCCTACAAACCTCTGCACTTGGAGGCCCAACAACGTCTACAAGAAGAAGGTTGCCTAGTAGACATCAGTGGAGTTTAACTACAGCAAGCCAACTTTGACTCAGTGACTATCCTGATCTACGACTGCAAGTAACTCTTTTGAGGTGGCGCACACGAGTCCACATATTCACCATATCAATACAGCACTATGGATCCGCTCCCGTCTCCCTACGAGAACGCTATCCATAGCACTCACGATTATCTTGTGCATTTAAGAGTATCCACTTTCACTTTTCTATGAACTGTATAGGCAACCCGGAGGTCCTTTACCGTGGACGCGGCTATTTGAATAGATCATATTAACCCTGCAGGGGTGTACTTCTTCGCACACGCTCTCGTCACTTACTGCCATGTACACATCATGTATCTCGCCAACCTTCACACAGAAGCCTGGCGAGTGTGCCAGCCACGACCTGACTAACCACACAAGTCTCTAGTCCAGGTTTATCGCCTATTCGGTTTCCATCTGCAAGGAGATCCGGTCGGGGTGTCACTCACGGCCCCAAACAATGTGAGCAGGGTTCCCAAGCCCACCATCCGGGCGCCACTTGATACACCATGCCATTGCACCTAGTCTGTCCCAAGACCACCTGTACTGGGTGCTACTTGGTAGACTACTAGCACTACCTACAAACACCAGAAACTAGTTGCAACTCCTGGACAGAGGTTAGGGGGGTTAATAAATCGAGAGGGGTAATTAAGCATTCCAATGTGTGGTAGTAGCTGTTCATGGATCACAAACACAGAACTCAGTTCCTGAGGACAGTTTCAATGAGACAGCCCACCATGTACACCTACATGGCCTCCCACTGCTACCTTTACGAAATCGTATTCACACACTCAACTCTCAACAGTAGGACATGTTCACAACTTTCCAATTTATCCCTGATGAACCAGACCTGACTCAACTTTAAGCAGTAGCAGGCATGAGAAACAAGCATGAATGAGTAGGCACATCAGGGCTCAAACAACTCCTAGTCATGCTAGTGGGTTTCATCTATTTACTATGGCAATGATAGGTCATGCAGAGGAAAGGGGTTCAGCTACCGCAACATGTAATAGTTGAAACGTTGTTGTCCTAATGCAGTAAAAGAGAGTAGGAGTGAGAGAGTGGGATTGTATCGGAATGAACAAGGGGTTTTGCTTGCCTGGCACTTCTGAAGATAGTATAGTTCTTCATCGGTGTCATCGATCACATCATCTATTGAGAGGGGACAAAAACTGGTAAACAAGGAAGAACACAATCGATGCAATGCAACAATTTGATGCATGATCATGACATGGAATATGCTATGATTTGAGCTATGCAACTACAACCAGCTGGGTTTGATTCATTTTGAACCAAGGGTTCAACCCCAAACTCAACTTATCAATTTAAATAGTGCCTTATCATGTTTTGCACCAAACAGCAAGGTTAAGTTGCTTAAACATGCATGAAACCAGTACAGATGGATATATTGGATTTTTTGATCATTTTTCATATATAAATCTTTACATTTAGAGTTACAGATTAATTTCTATGATTTTTAGAAGTTTAGAGCATTTTTTGAAATTCATAATTAATTTCTGATTTATTTTAATTCCAGAAAATGTTTACTGCATCATCATTAGGTCATGCTGACCTCAGTACGTCAATAGGCACCGTCCAGGTCAAACCTGACCAATGGGGTCCACTGGTCAGTGACTCAGGCTGGTTAATGTCGCTGACATGTGGGCCCAGTTAAATGGCCACGTCAGTTTGGTCAAAGCTGACGCATGGGCCCACTGGGTTAGTTAAACTAAACAAAAACTAAACTATGTTTAATTAGACAGTGGGGCCCATCTGTTTGTGGCACACGGGTTAACTAATAACGTCATTATCACTAAGCTAGTCAGCCACGTCACCAGAGTCGGAGTTACACCGGTGGCGACCAAAACGCGGCGGAGGCACACTGGAGTGGCTCGGGTTTCGCCTACAGGCCACCGTTCGACGCACGAAAGGGTGCATTTGAAAGAGGGAAGTGAGACGCATCTGTGGGTGGTCATGGTTCGAGCGGGGGTAGACGGATGATACGTCTCCATCATATCTATAATTTTGGATTGGTCCATGCCATTATTCTTCAACTTTCATATACTTTTGGCAACTTTTTATACTATTTTTGGGAACATATTGATCCAGTGCCGAGTGCCAGTTCCTGTTTGTTGCATGTTTTATGTTTTGCAGAAACCCAATATCAAACGGAATCCAAACGGGATAAAAATGGACGGAGAATTATTTTGGAATATTTGGGATTTTCCAGAGGAAGAATCAACGCGAAATGATGCCCGAGGTGGCCAGGAGATAGGGGGCACGCCCACCCCCCTAGGCGCGCCTCGCACTCTCCTGGGCCACCCGTAAGGCGGTTGACGCTCTTCTTTTTCCGCAAGAAAGCTAATTTTACGAGAAAAATCTGGGCGAAAGATTCACCCCAATCGGAGTTACAAATCTCCAGATATAAAAGAAACGGTGAAGGGGCAGAATCTGGGAACGCAGAAACAGAGAGATAGATCCAATCTCGGAGGGGCTCTTGCCCTTCCCACCCCATGGGAGCCAAGGACCAGAGGGGAAACCCTTCTCCCATCTAGGGAGGAGGTCAAGGAAGAAGAAGATGAAGAAAGGCCCTCTCCCCCTTGCTTCCAGGGGCGCCGGAACGCCGCCGGGGGCCATCATCATCACCGCGATCTTCACCAACAACTTCACCGCCTTCATCACCAACTCTTCCCCCTTCTATGCAGCGGTGTAACCTCTTTCTTACCCGTTGTAATCTCTACTTAAACATGGTGCTCAACGCTATATATTATTTCCCAATGATGTATGGCTATCTTATGATGTTTGAGTAGATCCGTTTTGTCCTATGGGTTAATTGATGATCGTGATTGGTTTGAGTTGCATGTTTTATTATTGGTGGTGTACTATGGTGCTCTCCGTGTTGCGCAAGCGTGAGAGATCCCTGCTGTAAGGTTTGCAATATGTTCATGATTTGCTTATGGTGGGTGGCGTGAGTGAACAGAAGCACACGCCCGAGTAAGTAGGTTGTTTGCGTATGGGATAAAGGGGACTTGATGCTTTAATGCTATGGTTGGGTTTTACCTTAATGAATCTTTAGTAGTTGCGGATGCTTGCTAGAGTTCCAATCATAAGTGCATATGATCCAAGAAGAGAAAGTATGTTAGCTTATGCCTCCCCCTCAAATAGAATTGCAATAGTGATTACCGGTCTAGTTATCGATTGCCTTGGGAAAATAACTTTCTCGTGACAAAAAGCTCTCTACTAATACTTACTTTATTGCATCTTTATCTAAACAACCCCTAGTTTATATTTACGTGTTCTTTAATATCTTGCAAACCTATCCTATCACACCTACAAAGTACTTCTAGTTTCATATTTGTTCTAGGTAAAGCGAATGTGAAGCGTGCGTAGAGTTGTATTAGTGGCCGATAGGACTTGAGAGAGTATTTGTTCTACCTTGAGCTCCTCGTTGGGTTCGACACTCTTACTTATCGAAAGAGGCTACAACTATCCCGTATACTTGTGGGTTATCAAGATCTTTTTCTGGCGCCGTTGCCGGGGAGTCATAGCGTGGTGAATATTCTCGTGTGTGCTTGTTTGCTTTATCACTAAGTAATTTTTATTTGCTGTTCTTAGTTGTTCTCTATCTTTAGTTATGGATATGGAACAGAAATACCAAAAAAATTAGGTGTACTTGCTACTCATGGAGATGGCAAACCTCCTAAAACCCTCAATGATCATCATGTGAGAAATATTTTGTACTACTTTGATAATCCTGAGAAAACCCCATTCAACTTTACAATGGGAGTAACGTTGGATCAACGTGAATACTTTAGGGATTATCGCTTGACACAAAAAGGGAAACTATTATGGGATCAAATTAATATGTTGCGTTGGTATTCCCGGGATCTATGCTTGAGATATGATATTACTTGTTGCTCTAGGATGAAGGCTCCACACCTTCCCTTTTCATGCAAATTTAATGATAATGAAACCTTAGCTTCTTATGCTAGAGGTATATATGATTACTATGATGTTGAACAAATGAAGAATTTGATGCTTTAAGGCTGCTTATGAAATTGAATCTTTGTTTGAAAAGTATGAAGCTTTAGATGATGATGTTTATAGGCCTGAAAATTTTGCTATATTGAAATATTGCTATGACAATTATGAATATAATTACAATATTGATGCATTTATTGATAAAGTCCCCGCTATCCAAGAAGGGATTAATATTTCGCAGGAAGCTATGGAAGAAGAAATTGATGAAACTGTGAGCTCATTAGATGAAAAAGATGATGAGGAGAGCAAAGAACAAAAGGAGGAAGAGCGGATTGATCACCCGTGCCCACCTTCTAATGAGAGTAACTCTTCAACTCATACATTGTTTAATTCCCCTTCGTGCTTACCAAAGGATGATTGCTATGATGATTACTATGATCCCTTTGATTCTCTTGAAATATTCCTTTTTGATGATGCTTGCTATGCTTGTGGCCAAGATGGCAATATGAATTATGCTTATGGAGATGAACTTGCTATAGTTCCTTATGTTAAACATGAAATTGTTGCTATTGCACCCATGCTTGATAGTCCTATTATCTTTTTGAATTCTCCCTACTACACTTTATCAGAGAAGTTTGTGCTTATTAAGGATTATATTGATGGGTTGCCTTTTACCATTATGCATGATGATTTTGATAGATATAATATGCATGTGCTTGCTGCTCCTACTTGCAATTATTATGAGAGAGGAACTACATCTCCGCCTCTTTATGTTTCCAATATGATAAAATTGCAAGAAACTGCTTATACTATGCATTGGCCTTTACTTGGTGTGCATGAATTGTTCTATTATGACATGCCGACGCATAGGAAGAGAGTTAGACTTCGTGGGTGCATGATATATGTTACTTTGTGCTCAGTACTAAATCACAAATCATTGTTAATTAAAATTGGCTTTGATATACCTTGGGATCCGGGTGGATCCATTACTTGAGCACTATATGCCTAGCTTAATGGCTTTAAAGAAAGCGCTACCAGGGAGACAACTCGGAAGTTTTAGAGAGTCATTTATTTCTTTTGAGTGCTTTTATATAGTTTAAAAACAAAAAATTAAAGAGGGGAACCTAAAACTTTTCAAAAAGGAAAGTGAAAGTGAGAAAGACAAGCATTGTTGAAGTGGGAGCTAGCCTTGAACTTTGTTCATGCTCACGGAAACTTTGTGAATCTTGATTACAGAAACTTTTCATCAAAAATAAATATCCCCTTGTATAATTCCGTTGTATTATAAAAATAATGTGCCAATGTTTGCCTCTAGGATGTTTACAATGCTTGTTGGTTTGTACGGTGCAGGACAGAAACTTTGGCTGTAGTGAGTGATTTTACATTGTATTTAAGTAGAACTTGTTTATTTTTCCTAATTTTGGTAGAATTTGTGGGGTACCAGAAGTATGGTGAATGTTCAGATTGCTACAGACTGTTCTGTTTTTGACAGATTCTGTTTTTGATGGATAGTTTGCTTGTTTTGATGAAACTATCAATTTATATCAGTGGATTAAGCCATGGAAAAGATATATTACAGTAGATATAATGCAAAAACAAAATATGAATTGGTTTTGAACAGTACTTAGAGTAATGATTTCCTTTATTATACTAACGGATCTTACCGAGTTTTCTGTTGAAGTTTTGTGTGGATGAAGTGTCTAATCGAGGATGTCTCGATATGAGGAAAAGGAAGAGAGGCAAGAGCTCAAGATTGGGATGCCCAAGGCACCCCAAGTAAATATTCAAGGAGACTCAAGCGTCTAATCTTGGGGATGCCCCGGAAGGCATCCCCTCTTTCTTCAACAAGTATCGGTATGTTTTCGTATTCGTGTCGTTCATGTGATATGTGCAACCTTGGAGCGTATTTTGCATTTAGTTTTCATTTTTATTTTATGCACCATGCTGGTATGAGATAGTCCTTGGTCGATTTATAGAATGCTCATTGCACCTCACTTATATCTTTTGAGTATGGCTTTATAGAATGCTTCATGTGCTTCACTTATATTATTTGAAGTTTGGATTGCCTGTTTCTCTTCACATAGAAAACCGCCATTTGTAGGATGCTCTTTTGGTTCACTTATATTTGTTAGAGCGTGGGCATATCTTTTGTAGAAAGAATTAAACTCTCTTGCTTCACTTATATCAATTTAGAGAGAAGACGGGAATTGGTCATTCACATGGTTAGTCATAAAATCCTACATAAACTTGTAGATCGCTGAATATGATATGTTTGATTCCTTGCAATGGTTTTGCGATATAAAGATGATGATATTAGAGTTATGCTAGTGGGTGGTTGTGGATTGTAGAGACACTTGTGTTGAGGTTTGAAAGTCCCGTAGCATGCACGTATGGTAACCGTTGTGTGACAAATTTGAAGCATGGGGTGTTTCTTTGATTGTCTTCCTTATGAGTGGCGGTCGGGGACGAGCGATGGTCTTTTCCTACCAATCTATCCCCCTAGGGGCATGCATAGTCGTACTTTGCTTCGAGGGCTAATAAACTTTTGCAATAAGTATATGAGTTCTTTATGACTAATGTGAGTCCATGGATTATACGCACTTTTACCTTTCCATCATTGCTAGCCTCTTCGGTACCGTGCATTGCCCTTTCTCACGTCGAGAGTTGGTGCAAACTTCGCCGGTGCATCCAAACCCCGTGATACGATACACTCTATCACACATAAGCCTCATTATATCTTCCTCAAAACAGCCACCATACCTACCTATCATGGCATTTCCATAGCCATTCCGAGATATATTGCCATGCAACTTCCATCATCATCATATACATGACTTGAGCATTTATTGTCATATTGCTTTGCATGATCGTAAGATAGCTAGCATGATGTTTTCATGGCTTGTCCGTTTTTTGATGTCATTGATACGCTAGATCATTGCACATCCCGGTACACCTCCGGAGGCATTCATATAGAGTCATGTCTTTGTTGTAATATCGAGTTGTAAGTAAATAAAAGTGTGATGATCATCATTATAGAGCATTGCCCCATGAAAAAAAGAAAAAGAAAAAAAAGAAAAAAAGAAAGGCGAAAGAATCCTAAATAAAAAAGGGGGCCAAAGAAGCCCACCCAAAAAAAGAAAAAAGAAAAAAGAAAAAAAGAAAAAGGAAAGGGGCAATGTTACTATCCTTTTTCCACACTTGTGCTTCAAAGTAGCACCATGTTCTTCATATAGATTGTCTCCTATGTTGTCACTTTCATATACTAGTGGGAATTTTCATTATAGAACTTGGCTTGTATATTCCAACAATGGGCTTCCTCAAATGCCCTAGGTCTTCATGAGCAAGCAAGTTGGATGCACACCCACTTAGTTTCTTTTGTTGAGCTCTTAGTGCATCCATTGCATGGCAATCCCTACTCCTCACATTGACATCAATTGATGGGCATCTCCATAGCCCGTTGATTAGACGCGTCGATGTGAGACTTTCTCCCTTTTTGTCTTCTCCACATAACCTCCATCATTATATTCTATTCCACCTATAGTGCTATATCCATGGCTTGCGCTCATGTATTGCGTGAGGGTTGAAAAAGCTGAAGCGCGTTAAAAAGTATGAACCAATTGCTCGGCTTGTCATCGGGGTTGTGCATGATGGGAGCATTTTTGTGTGACGAAAATAAAGCATGGCCAAACTATATGATTTTGTAGAGATAAGCTTGCTTTTGCCTTGTTGTTTTAAAAAGACATGATTTCTTTATTGGTACGCTCGAAGTATTATTGTGTTTATGTCAAATGATAGACTATTGCTTTGAATCACTCGTGTCTTAATATTCATGCCATGATTAGACATATGATCAAGATTATGCTAGGTAGCATTCCACATCAAAAATTATCTTTTTTATCATTTACCTACTCGAGGACGAGTAGGAATTGAACTTGGGGATGCTGATACGTCTCCGTCATATCTATAATTTTTTATTGTTCCATGCCAATATTCTTCAACTTTCATATACTTTTGGCATCTTTTTATACTATTTTTGGGACTAACATATTGATCTAGTGCCAAGTGCCAATTCCTGTTTGTTGCATGTTTTATGTTTCGCAGAAATCCAATATCAAACAGAATCCAAACGGGATAAAAACGGACGGAGAATTATTTTGGAACATTTGGGATTTTCCGGAGGAAGAATCAACGCGAAACGGTACCCGAGGTGGCCAGGAGATAGGGGGGCATGCCCACACCCCTGGGCGTGCCTGGCACTCTCCTGGGCCACCCGTAAGGTGGTTGACGCTCTTCTTTTGCCGCAAGAAAACTAATTTTACGAGAAAAATCTGGGCGAAAGATTCACCCCAATCGGAGTTAGGGATCTCCGGATGAAACAGTGAAGGGGCAGAATCTGGGAACGCAGAAACAGAGAATAGATCCAATCTCGAAGGGGCTCTCGTCCCTCCCATGCCATGGGAGCCAAGGACCAGAGGGGAAATGTAACATCCATAGTTCTGGTATGACCTAGACTAGCTAGTCATGTGTGCATCATGTTTAAATTCCATTTAATTTTGAAATAAGGATTTGTGAAACCCTCAGAATCATTTCCAGAAATGACCCAGATAAAAATTGCTCCAAAAAGGTCCAAGAAAATGCTCATGTTGCTCTTTGAAAATATTGGACAAAGATAAAAATCAAACCAATATTTTTAGGAGCTCATAAGTATTTATTTCGGGCATTTGGAATCAATGCATAATTATTTGCATTGGATATATATTTGTTATACATATAATATATGTCCAAAAATTATGCCATTTGTTGAGGAGCTCTGGAATAATACCACTAGTTCCTACAAAAATTGGTATAAGTAAATAAAATGATTTAGTATTATTATTAAATCAAAACAAATGTCAGAAAAATAGAAAAGAAAAAGAACTGGGAAAAAGGGAGCTTACCTGGGCTTACCTCCCTGTGCAGCCCAGAGGCCCAGCTGTGCGGCCCAGCCGACTGGCCAGTGCCAGTCGTCGTCTCCACCGCACCAGGAGGACAGGGACATGTGCCCGCGGCGCGCACGCACGCGTCCGGCCACCTCCTGGTCGCCTGCCTGCTTCCCCCGCCACGCCTACGCCACGGATAGATGCGTGGGTGCCGTCTGGATCGAGCCCTCCCCTTCTTTCACTCCCTCTCCCTCTCTGCCGCTCTCTCTCTCGCTAGTCGAGCACTGCCGTCGCTGCCGCTCACCGTTGCCGTAGCCACCGCCTCCCCCTCGCCTCCCCGACACGCTCCCCAGCTCCGCCACGTCGCCCTCGTCCTCTCCGCCAAGCCGCGCCTCATCAGACACCCCGTGGAGCCATCGCCGTTGCCATCTTCGCCTCCGGTCGCCGGAGATCGTCTTCGCTGCCCCGCCGACTCCAGCCCTTCCCCGAGCTCGCCACCGACGTCGTCGAGCCCGCCGTGAGCTCCTGCCCTGTCCCTCTCTCTCCGTTTCTCCGTTCTCGCGCCGTAGCTCCCGTTCCCCACCACGGCCGTAGCACCTCGCCGCCAGGCATGTCGCCACCGCAGCCACACCTTCGGGCACCTGCAACCGAGCACGCCACCGTGGTCATCACGTCTCAAGGAGACGAATGTGACCAACCCCGTCCCCTGCCGTGCACCATAGCCCATTCTCCCCTCCTCGCCGAACTCCAGCCGCCGCCGCGGTCAATGCCGCCGCCGCCTCCGGCCACCCCACGGCCCCCTGCATGACCCATTGGATGCATGCGAGCCTGGGCTTCGCGTAGGTGTTCTCCGCCGCGTGATTGTTGCCAGAGCGACGATCCCGCAGCCCGCCGCTGGGTCTGGCCTCGCCGGCGTTGAGTCGCCGGTGGGGTTAGCCCCGGTTAACTGGGTTTGACCCCGTCTGACCAGGGTTTCACCACCCTGTGTCACTAACGCATGGGGCCAGCTCTGTTAATTAAACCAGTTTAGGTTTAATTTAAGTTAGTATTAACCCCCTGACACTGACACTGGGCCCCAGCGCCACTAATCCTTTTTAGTTAGGTTTGTAGTTAGGATTAATTAACTCTGTTAATTAACCATGACACTGACATGTGGACCCCACACGTCAAGTTTGACCCGATCAGCCATGGTTGACTCGCTGACTTCATGCCTCTGTAATGCTGGCGCAGTTATTCATTTTCTGGTATTAAAATAAATCAGGAAATTCCAGAAAATGATTTAAACTTCAAAAATTCATAGAAATTCAACCGTAGCTCAGATTGAAATAATTTATATATGAAAAATTATCAGAAAATGCAATCTTTCCATCTGTACTAGTTTCATGCATGACAAACCAATCTAAACCTGCTATGTGGGTGAAAACATGTTAATGGCATTTATAAAGGGCTTATTTTGGAGGTGCATTTGAATCTTTGGTTCAAATGGACTCCATCCAAATAACAGCTAGTTGCATTAGCTCAAACAGCATCACATCTACATGCCATGATCATGCATCATATTGTTGCATATGCTTGTGTATTGATTGTCGACACCGTTCCTTCTCAATTGGTCCTGCTCCGGAGACCGTTCCAGAGTACCTATCTGAGGAGCAGTGCCCCCTCTGTTGATCTACCAGGCAAGCAAACCCCCTTGTTCATTTCGATACAATCCTACTCTCTCGCTCCTACTCTCTTTTATTGCATTAGGACAACAACGATTCAACTGCTACTTTGTGCTGCGGTAGTTGAACCCATTCCTCTGCATGACCTGTCATTGCCATAGTAAATAGTTGAAACCCACTAGCATGTGTAGGAGTTGATTAAGCCATGTTGTGTTCCTACCATGCTATGCCTGCTATTGCTTAGAGTTGTGTCAGGTCTAATTCATTGGGAATGAATTGGAGTGTTATGATATGTTCTGATGCTGAGAGTGAAGTGTGTGAACACGATTTGGTAAAGGTAGCGGTGAGAGGCCATGTAGGAGTACATGGCGGGTTGTCTCACTGGAACCGTCCTTAAGCACTGAGTTCTATGTATGTTGTCCAATGACTCGATACTACCACACATTGGGATCCTTAATTGACTCTCTCGACTTATTAACCAACTTGGTCTCTGTCCACGAGTCGCAACTAGTTTCTGGTGTTTGTAGGTAGTGCTATTTTTCTACCAAGTGGCACCCGGCAGGGTGGGATTGGGACAGACTAGGCACAGGTGGCACGGTGTACCAAGTGGCACCCGGATGGTGGGCTTGGGAACCCTGCTCACATCGTTTGGGGCCGTGAGCGACACCCCGACCGGATCTCCTTGCGGATGGAACTCGAATAGGCGATAAACCTGGACTAGAGTCTTGTGTGGTTAGTCAGGTCGTGGCCGACACCCTCGCCAGGCTTCCGCTTGAATGTTGCCGAGTTACATGACGTGTACATGGCGGTAAGTGGTGAGAGCGTGTGTGAAGAAGTACACCCCTGCAGGGTTAACATGATCTATTCGAATAGCCGGGTCCGCGGTTATGGACTTCTTGGATGCTTACATGGTACATAGACAACTTGAAGTGGATACTCTAAAATGCTCAAGACAAATGTGAGTGCTATGGATGCTTTCCCGTAGGGAGACGGGGATGAATCCATAGTAGTGTATTGTGTGGTGATTAGTGGACCCGTGTGCGTCATATCACCTCAAAGAAACTTCTCGTGGTCGTACAATAGGATAGACACTGAGTCAAAGCTGGCTTGCTGCAACTAAACCCCACATTACCCTCTTGATACAAATGCATGTATGATAGGATCTGATGTAAGTCTTGCTGAGTACCTTTGTACTCATGTTGCTTTATTTATGTTTTTGCATCGGAGACTTCGGTCTTACTAGTTTACGTGGACTTCGACAAGTAGCTTGTACCTCAGCTACGATCTTGATAGGATGTTGTAGATAGTCAGGCTCTTCAGCCTTTTTGATTTGTAGATGTCTGTACCCAGACATGTAATGCTTCCGCTTGTTGCTTGTTTTCTTATGATGTTGGGTCATGTGACCCATGCTTGTAATAATGTTATGATGGCTCTTTGAGCCTTATCTATATGAGTTGTTGAGTTATGCTGTGATGCCATGTTATACAACACATACTTGCATGTTATGCGTACGTGTAATGTGTATTGCTATGTGTGGGATCGGACTATCTAGTTGTTTATCCTTAGTAGCCTCTCTTACCGGAAAATGTCTCCTAGTGCTTCCACTGAGCCCTGGTAGCTTGCTACTGCTCCGGAACACTTAGGCTGGCCGGCATGTGTCCTTCTTTGTTCCTGTGTCTGTCCCTTCGAGGAAATGTCACGCGGTGTCTACCGGAGTCCTGTTAGCCTGCTTCAGCCCGGTTTACCGGAGTCCTGCTAGCCCAGTTGCAACAGCCCGGATGCACTCGCTGATGACCGACACATTCGATGCTGGGTCATGTATGCCTGTTTCTGTAAGTTAGTGCCACTTTGGGTTCACGACTAGCCATGGCAGCCCGGGTTCTTTGTCATATGGATGCTAGCGACACTATCATATACGTGTGCCAAAAGGCCCAAACGGTCCCAGGCATGGTAAGGCGACACCCAAGGGAATACCGTGCGTGAGGCCACAAAGTGATATGAGGTGTTACATGCTAGATCGGTGTGGCATAGAATCAGGGTCCTGACAGGAAACCCTTCGCCCATCTAGGGAGGAGGTTAAGGAAGAAGAAGAAGAAGGGGGGGCTCTCTCCCTTGCTTCCGGGGGCGCCGAAACACCGCCGAGGGCCATCATCATCACCGCGATCTTCACCAACAACTTCACCGCCTTCATCACCAACTCTTCCCCCCTCTATGCAGCAGTGTAATCTCTTTCTTACCCGATGTAATCTCTACTTAAACATGGTGCTCAACGCTATATATTATTTACCAATGATGTATGGCTATCTTATGATGTTTGAGTAGATCCGTTTTTTCATATGGGTTAATTGATGATCATGATTGGTTTGAGTTGCATGTTTTATTATTGGTGTTGTCCTATGGTGCTCTCCGTGTCGCGCAAGTGTGAGGGATCCCCGCTGTAAGGTTTGCAATATGTTTATGATTTGCTTATGGTGGGTGGCGTGAGTGAATAGAAGCACAAACCCAAGTAAGTAGGTTGTTTGCGTATGGGATAAAGGGGACTTGATGCTTTAATGCTATGGTTGGGTTTTACCTTAATGAATCTTTATTAGTTGCGGATGCTTGCTAGAGTTCCAATCATAAGTGCATATGATCCAAGAAGAGAAAGTATGTTAGCTTATGCCTCTCCCTCAAATAGAATTGCAATAGGGATTACCGGTCTAGTTATCGATTACCTTGGGGAAATAACTTTCTCGTGACAAAAAGCTCTCTACTAATACTTACTTTATTGCATCTTTATCTAAACATCCCCTAGTTTATATTTACGTGTTCTTTATTATCTTACAAACCTATCCTATCACACCTACAAAGTACTTCTAGTTTCAAACTTGTTCTAGGTAAAGCAAACGGCAAGCGTCCGTTGAGTCGTATCAGTGGCCGATTGTACTTGAGAGAGTATTTTTTCTACCTTTAGCTCCTCATTGGGTTCGAGACTCTTACTTATCGAAAGAGGCTACAACTATCCTGTATACTTGTGGGTTATCAACAGAGTCAACGATGGTGAGCTCTTTTGCGACCGTCGGAGTTCGGGCATCATCGAAACCGATGATGCAGCATGCGGGGAAGTTAGTGGTTAGTATTACGGGTTCTACGCGTGCTCACGAGGCCAACGAGCACATGTACGGGACCAAAAGGTCATCGGAACCTCGTCGGTGACGAGCTTGTGCGGTGGCGTGCTACGATCAGCAAGGGGGCGGCGTCTACGGCGAGCAAACGAAGCAGAGGAGAGAGGGGTTCGATGCAGGGGCTCACATGGAGTCGGTAGGGTGGCTCAGCAAGCTCGGGGAGGCACCGTAGACGGCGAACGGGCGCCGGCAATCTCGGCGGCCGAGGCTTGAAGAAGAGGTCGGGGAAGCCGCTGTCGGGCGCGTCTAGTCGTGTGGATCGACAGAGATGGGATAGGCGACAAGGTGAAGGCCGTGGACACGTAGTCAAGGCAAGGGAGGGCCGGTGGCCTCGGCAATGATGAGAAGCGGAAACGGCTGCGCTCGGGCACGAGAGGGGGAGAGAGCAGAGGAGGGGAATGAGGTCCAGGGAGAGAGGGAGAGGCAGAGAGAGTTGCGGGGCGTCTCCAGACGCGTCGGGGGCGCCTTGGTGGCAAGCAGGAGGTGGTCAGGGGCGTCGCACGGGCGACAGGCAGCAGCCTGCCTGCTCTGGCAAGAGGAGGAATACGACAGGGAGCCAGGTGGGCTGGGCCAGCGAGTTGGGCCGCCTGTCATGGTAACGATTCCGATAATAAGAGAGGGGTAGGATAAAGGAGCATGATCTATCGAGATGCATATGGGTGACACGGTGGTTTTAGCGAGTTCGGGCCTCTCACGGTGGAGATAACAACCCTACGTCCCGTGCTCTGGAGAGGCTTTGCTTTATCTTAGTATGTATCTGGGGATTACAATGAGAGGAGAACGGATCCCTGTAGTCCTGAGACTAATGGTGAAAGAGAGAGAGACATGGAAGAAAAAGCCCCCCAAGTCTAGTGGTGGGGGTGGCTTAGATAGAGTGTGCCACCCCCTCACCTCCTATGTTACAAAGTGGGGCATGAATGCCATAATGCCAGCCCACTACCAAGCCGTCACCATGAGAATGATGTCAACTGCTTTGTTGCCTGCTGGTCTTCGTATATCCGAGTGAGTCGTACGGTCAAGTGGTGAACTATCATCCGAGTGGATGATATACTGCTTGGTCGAGTGGATAGTATGCTGCTTGTCCGAGTGGATAGTACGTTTGTATGAAATTTATCTGGACCCACATGTTGTGTGGACCCCATGCTTTATGATACTTCGACCCTTCGTGGGCCTACCTGTTATGTGTATCCCCAACATTAGCCCCCGAATCGATTGCGATTTTGCAGAACGAGTTTGTGAAAGACACAACTTGGCCCGAGTGATTACGGAAATACTCGGTACCTTTCATCGTACTTTCAAACAGCCAAGGTTTGAACAAAATCTCAATGGATTCCGGCACTGCGCTTCTGACTGATCTGGGGTAAGTGCCCGCGAGGAGCAACTTGGTTACATTCGATCATCACTCGGAAGAGGTTAACTCGTGATCAGAATATGGATGTCTCATTAAATCCAGGCAACAAGATCGACGCATGGACTGCTCTCTCGGTGAGATGCCATCCTTATCCCGGAGGAACGTCAATACGAGTCGGCTCTATATCCAAACTTATGAGTTTCACGCTTTGAGTCCTAGAAGAAGGCTCAAAACAGGTCCACGGAGGAGCCTTAAACTCACCTTATAGCAATTTTTTTGGAGTGATTTAGAGCTGGTCCTGCATCGAGTAACTGATTACTCGGAATTTCTTCATGCCTAGAACGTGTCTTTTTTGTTGTTTGGTCTTCACTCGGACCGGGCGGACCGTTCCGAGTGGATACCATTCCAGTGGGGGCACGCTGAGTGCACCCACTGGGTGTAGTCCCCGAGACTGCCGTTGACTGTGGGCAGTCGGCAGGAGTCTTAGAGCCTATCTTTTTTTTGATGTTTGGCCGTCACTCGGACCGGGCAGACCATTCTGAGTGGATACCATTCCAGTGGGGGCACGCTGAGTGCACCCACTGGGTGTAGTCCCCGAGACTGCAGTCGACTGCGGACAGTCGGCGGGAGTCTTAGAGCCTATCTTTTTGTTGTTGTTCATCACTCGGATTGGTCAGGCCATACCGAGTGGAGATTACTCTAGTGGGGGCATGCTTAGTGCACCCACTGGGTGTAGTCCCCGAGACTGCCATCGACTGCGGGCAGTCGGCAGGGGTCTGAGAGAACTAAAACTCTTTTTAGCTGGTACTGATCGAACTTGTTCTTCTCTCGGATTGGTTTCTGTTTGCTTGATACAACTTCTGAAGAGGAATCAGCAGTCGACCAGTTGGACGATCCAGCAGGGCACTCAGCAATGGTCTTGACGTTCCTATCTCAGCTCACCAGCAAGGCACTCAGCAATGGTCTTGACGTTCCTGTCAGCCGTCTACTTTGGCACCAGCCGTTGGATGGGCCTTTGACATTTCGCACAATCTCGTCCTTCTTCTTGACGGTGCAGCCCTGAAGTGGTGGTCATGGCCGACCCGCACTTTGCTAAGCACTCGAGTGGGAGGATTGCTCACCACTCGGTAAGATTTTTCAAACTTAGGCGAGTATTGGACTGCAGCTAAGACTCCGAGTGGGAGGATCGCTCACCACTCAGTAGGATTTTTCAAATTTAGGCGAGTACTGGACTACAGCTAAGCCCCCGAGTGGGAGGATTGCTCACCACTCGGTAGGATTTTTCAAACTTAAGCGAGTACTGGACTGTAGCTAAGCCCCCGAGTGGGAGGATTGCTCACCACTCTGTAAGATTTTTCAAACTTAGGCGAGTACTGGACTGCAGCTAAGCCCCTGAGTGAGAGGATTGCTCACCACTCGGTAGGATTTTTTAGACTTAGGCGA
>NC_057795.1:578436378-578439247 GCF_018294505.1 Triticum aestivum
CGAGTATTGGACTGCAGCTAAGCCCCCGAGTGAGAGGTAGGCTCACCACTCAGTAGGAGTTTTCAAACTTAGGCGAGTATTGGACTGCAGCTAAGCCCCCGAGTGAGAGGTAGGCTCACAACTCGGTAGGATTTTTCAAACTTAGGCGAGTACTGGACTACAGCTAAGCCCCCGAGTGAGAGGCAGGCACACCACTCGGTAGGATTTTTTCTTCGACTTAGGCGAAATGGATTTTCAACTAAGGCACCCGCTGGGGGATTTTAGAACATGTAAAAAATGAACAACAATCATTTGGAAGGCTTTAAAATCATGTCTTTTGATAATCAAACTAAAGGGTACTTCTTTCTGAGTTCGAGTAACTGTGGAGCTGGGTTTGCATTGAGCAAAATGTTTCTTTTCGAGTTCTCTTCCAGTGGGGGCACGCTGAGTGCACCCACTGGGTGTAGTCCCCGAGTCTCTGTTGGACTAGATGAGTCTGGCAGAGGGTTTAAGTCACCTCCATGCAGTTGGCATGGTAAATATCTTTGTCTGGAATTGAATCAATCGGATGGATGCGTAGCAAGGTGGTTGTATGAACGACGTTCGACGAGTAAGGCCGCATGTACGATTCAGCGATGGTGCTTCATTTTTACCCTTTTGCGTGAAAGGGGTATTTATCCAAGTGGACGTGCTTCCTGACTGATCGGGGTATGTCGACTGCAAGGAAAAACTTGGTGGCACTTGCATGTCTCCCGCAGGAGATAGACTAGTGGTCTGACATGGACGTGCCATGAAACCTAAGTGAAGAGGCTAGTGTGTGGACTGACTTTCCAGAGAGAGGCCACTCACTATTCCGGGGGAAAACCAGCACATGCCATCTCTGAGTCCATGTTTGTGAAACTGACGCCTTGGAGCCTAGGATAGGGCCAAGTGTATCTGTAGAGGAGCGTTGTTTTCACCCTTTTGCAATCCTGAAGATGACTTTAGGTAATGATTTGGGCAATCGTCCGAGTGGACAGTACTACCCTTATAGATTTTCGGCAGACCGAGCAAGTATGGTCAAAAAGATATTCCTGATGTGATCAATGGGTTGATTGAATGGGCGTAACCCCTGAGGGCGGCATGGCCAACGGCTGTGCGTAGCCCCTGAGTGATGCTCGAAAGAGGCAAGCTTGCTATAGAGTGTGATATGAGGTTTAATCATACGAGTAACTTAGTCATTCCCGTGTTGGGGGTGTAGAGGTAAAGACATGTCCAACAGATGGTGACGCGCGAGGCGACCGAGGGGCGATGATGTGTACAACCGAGTGAAGACGCGCGGGGCGGCCAAATGGGGAAGACGTGCACAACCGAGTGGCGACGCACAGAGTGGCCGAGTGGTGAAGACGTGCACAACCGAAAGGCGACGCATGGAGCGCCCGAGTGGTGAAGACATGCACAACTGAGTGGTGTGGTGCGGGACAGCCGAGTGAGGATGTGCGAGGTGGCCAAGTGACATATTGCATGTCCAGCAAAGTGGCAGAAATGGTCTTCGAAGGAGTTAGCCAGATGCTTTTGAAGCTAATGTAATGATGAGGTCAGTGTAGTTTGGTTGCGACACAACAAGATCGGCGTGACAATTGAGTCTGAATAAGAATGAAGATGGCGTGCCAAGCGTCTGGGTGATTATAAAACTTGTCAAAGTGGCGGATCAAATGCACTTGTTGAAGTGAAGGATCTGACTGGTGATGAAGTACTTGACTACTCAGGAGAGTGTCATTCCAAATGAGATGCAGCCCCCAAGTGCAGCGTAGCCCCCGAGCATACTACGGGATTCGACAACGGACATGTCGAAATACGAGAAATATAGTTTTGACTGGATGATTTGCAATTCATCGAGTCGGACTCCGGTAAAGATAAGGAGAAGCTTCCGAGTGATGCTTGAAAGAGGCAAACTCGCAAAAGAGTGAAGTGTGTGAAGTTTAATTATAAAAGGGACTTATCTGTCTCATGCCTGACGAGGTCTATATCATTGATACGATGAAAAGGATTCCACAGAGTGGTTGGCTGGATGTGTTTGAAGTCAACAGAGCGACAAGGTCGGTGTTGTGGTGCGCTAGGACCGGTACGGTGATCGAGTCTGAGCAGCGATGAAGTTGGCGCATAGGGTCGTCGAGTGATCTCGTAACTTATGTAAAAAAAGGCACAAGCCAACGAAATAATTTCTTTAGGAAATTTGATGTGTGCTGATATGATTTGTGTAAATAACACCCATAGACACCCACTGGGAGTGCAAGGGGCTTGCTGTTCAAAACCAACAAGATTCTAAAAGAGTGAAGGATCTAGTCGAACTTGACGAAGTGAAGGATCCAAATGGACATGTTGGAGTGTTGGCTCAAATAAAACGGAAGTATAGTGTTCCGACTGAGTTGCAGCCCCCGAGGACTGATGCAAACTCGAAATGAAGAACACATGGTGTTCGTGAATGACGTATGTGTTAAAATGGAAGTTGAACTTGGGAGTGAGTACTAAGAAAGTATGTGAAAATAAGAAACCAAGCATAGGGGCACACTCGGTGGCGTGGCCTCCGAGTGAACATGATTTGTGAATTACGGGATACTCAGGCACGGGGAAATAATAGAATGTAGTGCTAGAATGACTTAGCTGTCTGAAGGCGCGTGAGTGGCCGAGTGGTGAAGATGTGTTCAACCGATGGCAATGCCAGGGGCGACCGATTGATGTAGATGTGTCCAACTGAGTGACGACGCACGGGGCGACCGAGTGGTGATGAGGTGACCAACCGAGTGGTGACGCGCGGGGCGGCCGAGTGGTTATGAGGTGAACAACCTATGGTGACGCACGGGGCGGCCGAGTGGTTATGAGGTGACCAACCTATGGCGGCGTGCGGGGC